>NW_026909196.1:6650000-6957428 GCF_033115175.1 Lepus europaeus
TAGAAACAGTAATTGGTTCCACATGGGGACACCAGTTCTACATTTGTATTTTCTAGGGAGAAAGCTAGAGTAACTGCGGCAAACAAACATGATATTTCTGTTTGTATAGATGACAGTTTATGCACTTGCGTAACGAAAAGACTTTGCTTTTCTCCAAAAGCATTTGTACTGTGATTTTCTCGGTCCATTGCATACGAATTCCACACCACTTTGTCCGGATATGTCTGGATGAAACCGGAAATATGCGGTTGTGTTTTCGCTAACTCAAACCGAAAAATTGCTACAGCCTCTTTTTGTGTATTCCTGATATTATCCATGGACTTTATTGTTTTGAATGTTTTTTATCAGGGAACATTTAATTTTATGCTTGGAAACACTAATTGTTTCCACATGGAGACACCAGCTCTACACATTCGTATTTTCTAGGGAGAAAGCTAGAGGAACTGCGGCAAACAAACATGATATTTCAGTTTGTATAGATGACATTTTATGCACTTGCCTAACGAAACGTCTTTGCTTTCCTCCAAAACCATTTTTACTGTGATTTTCTCGGTCCATTGCATACGAATTCCACACCACATTGTCCGGATATGACTGGATGAAACCAGAAATATCCGGTTGTGTTTTGGCTAACTCAATCCGAAATATTGTGAAAGCCTCTGTGTTTGTGTTTTGTGGATATTATTGATGGACTATATTGTTTTGAATGTTTTTTATCGGGGAACATTTAATTTTGTACCGTTGAAACACTAATTGGTTCCTTGAGGGCTGATTCTGAGGCCAGAGTGTTGTTTAGGACATCTGCCATTCTATGAGTCTGCTGTGTATCCCGCTTCCCATGTTGGATCTTTCTCTCCCTTCTTGATTCTATCAGTTAGTATTAGCAGATACTTGTCTTGTTTGTATGATCTCTTTGACTCTTAACCTATCAGAGCTATCAATTGTGAGCTGAAATTGATCACTTGGACTAGTGCGATGGCATTGGTACATGCCATCTTGATGGGATTGTTTTGGAATCCCCTGGCACATTTCTAACTCCACCGTTTGCGGCCAGTCCGATTGAGCATGTTCCAAATTGTTCATCTCCTCCCTCTCTTTTTCCACTCTTAGATTTAACAGGGATCACTTTTCACTTAAAATTTAAACACCTAAGAATAATTGTGTGTTAATTACTGAGTTCAACCAATAGTACTAGAACAACAACAACAACAAATACTAAAAAGATAAAGTATTACATTGTACATCTAAAGTCAGGACAAGAGCTGATTAGTTCATTGTTTCATATAGTGTCCATTTCACTTCAACAGGTTTCCCCTTTGGCGCTCAGTTGTCACCAATCAGGGAAAACAAATGATATTTTTCTCTTTGGGACTGGCTTAATTCACTCAGCATGATGTTTTCCAGATTGCTCCATCTTGTTGCAAATGACTGGGTTTCGTTGTTTCTTACTGCTGTATAGTATTCTATGGAGTCCATGTCCCATAATTTCTTTATCCAGTCTACTGTTGATGGGCATTTGGGTTGGTTCCAGGTCTTAGCTATTGTGAATTGAGCTGCAATAAACATTAATGTGCAGATGGCTTTTTTATTTGCCAAATTAATTTCCTTTGGGTAAATTCCAAGGAGTGGGATGGCTGGGTTGTATGGTAGGGTTATGTGCAGGTTTCTGAGGAATCTCCAGACAGACTTCCATAGTGGCTTAACCAGTTTGAATTCCCACCAACAGTGGGTTAGTGTCTGGGTTAGTGTCCCTTTTTCCCCACATCCTCTCCAGCATCTGTTGTTGGTAGATTTCTTAATGTGAGCCATTCTCACCGGGGTGAGATGGAACCTCATTGTGGTTTTGCTTTGCATTTCTCTGATTGCTAGTGATCTTGAACATTTTTTCATGTGTCTGTTGGCCATTTGGATTTCCTCTTTTGAAAAATGTCTCTTGAGGTCCTTGGCCCATCTCTTAAGTGGGTTGTTTGTTTTGTTGTTGTGGATTTTCTTGATTTCTTTGTAGATTCTGGTTATCAATCCTTTATCTGTAGTATAGTTTGCGAATATTTTCCCCCATTCTGTTGGTTGCCTCTTCACTTTCCTGACTGTTTCTTTTGAAGTACAGAAACTTCTCAATTTGATGCAATCCCAAATGTTAATTTTGGTTTTGACTGCCTGTGCTGTTAGAAATTTTCCAGGAAGTCTTTGCCTGTGCCTATATCTTGCAGGGTTTCTCCAATGCTCTCTAATAATTTGATGGTGTCGGATCGTAGATTTAAGTCTTTAATCCATGTTGAGTGAATTTTTGTGTAAGGTGATAGGTATGGGTCTTGCTTCAAGCTTCTGCACGTGGAAATCCAATTTTCCCAGCACCATTTATTGAATAGACTGTCCTTATTCCAGGGATTAGATTTGGATCTTTGGTCAAATATAAGTTGGCTGTAGATGTTTGGATTGATTTCTGGTGTTTCTATTCTGTTCCATTGGTCTATCCATCTGTTTCTGTACCATTACCATGCTGTTTTGATAACAACTGCCCTGTAGTATGTCCTGAAATCAGGTATTGTGATGCGTCCGGCTTTCTTTTTGTTGTACAGGATTGCTTTGGCTATTCGAGGTCTTCTGTGTCTCCATATGAATTTCAGCATCATTTTTTCCAGATCTGAGAAGAAGGTCTTCGGTATCTTGATTGGTATTGCATTGAATGTATAAATTGCTTTTGGGAGAATAGACATTTTTACGATATTGATTCTTCCAATCCATGAGCATGGAAGATTTCTCCATTTTTTGGTATCCTCTTCTATTTCTTTCTGTAAGGTTTTGTAGTTTTCATCATAGAGATCTTTAACGTCTTTGGTTAAGTTTATTCCAAGGTATTTGATTATTTTTGTAGCTATTGTGAATGGGATTGATCTTAGCAGTTCTTCCTCAGCCGTGGCATTGCCTGTGTATACAAAGGCTGTTGATTTTCGTGCATTGATTTTATATCCTGCTACTTTGCCAAACTCTTCGATGAGTTCCAGCAGTCTCTTAGTAGAGTTCTTTGGGTCCCCTAAATAAAGAATCATATCATCTGCAAAGAGGGATAGTTTGAGCTCGTCCTTCCCGATTTGTAACCCTTTAATTTCTTTTTCTTGCCTAATAGCTCTGGCCAAAACTTCCAGAACTATATTGAATAGCAGTGGTGAGAGAGGGCATCCCAGTCTGGTACCAGATTTCATTGGAAATGCTTCCAACTTTTCCCCATTCAATAGGATGTTGGCTGTGGGTTTTTCATATATTGCTTTGATTGTATTAAGGAATGTTCCTTGGATACCCAGTTTGCTTAGAGTTTTCATCATGAAAGGGTGTTGTATTTTATCAAATGCTTTCTCTGCGTCTATTGAGAGAATCATATGGTTTTTCTTCTGCAGTCTGTTAATGTAGTGTATTACGTTGATTGTTTTGTGAATGTTGAACCATCCCTGCATACCGGGGATGAATCCCATTTGGTCTGGGTGGATGATCTTTCTGATGTGTTGTTGCATTCTATTGGCCAGAATTTTATTGAGTATTTTTGCATCTATGTTCATCAGGGATATTGGTCTGTAACTCTCTTTCAATGATGCATCTCTTTGTGGCTTAGGAATTAAGGTGATGCTGGCAGCCCTCATGGCATTCGGATCTGGCGGAAGAGCCCATGAGAGTATAGCAGGCATGGAAAGCCAAGATATTATGGAAAAAAAAGACCTAAATGAATGATCTCTGTGAGTGAGATCCCAGTGGAAAGAACGGGGCCATCAAAGAAGGAGGTACCCTTCTCCGAAGGGAGGAGAGAACTTCCACTTTGACTATGACCCTATCAGAATAAGATCAAAGTCAGCGAACTCTAAAGGCTTCCATAGCCCTGGCAACTCATGACTAGAGCCTAGGGAGATTACTGATGCCATGAACAGGAGTGTCAAATTGTTAAATCAGCAACAGAAGTCACTGTGTACTTACACCCCATGTGGGATCTGTCCCTAATGTGTCGTCTAAAGCGAAGTGATGCTATAACTAGTACTGAAACAGTATTTTTATTCTTTGTGTTTCTGTGTGGGCACAAACTGATGAGGTCTTTACTAATTATATACTGAAGTGATCTTCTGTATATAAAGAGAATTGGAAATGAAAGAAAAACAACCTGGTGTTAAAATGGAAATGGCATAGAAAATTAATTAATTTGAAAAAAAATTATGTAGGATCTCTGTCTTTAATGTGCTGTACATTGCTATTTAATGCTATAATTAGTAATCCAAAGGTAGTTTTTTCACTTTATGTTGCTATATGGGCAAAATGATGAAATCTTTACCTAATATATACTAAACTGATCTTCTGTATACAAAGAGAATTGAAAATGAATCTTTACATGAATGGAAGGGGAAAGGGAGCGGGAAAGGGGAGGGTTGCGGGTGGGAGGGAAGTTTGGGAGGGGGGAAGCCATTGTAACCCATAAGCTATACTTTGGAAATTGATATTCATTAACTAAAAGTTTAATTAAAAAAATTGGTTCCACATGGAGACACCAGCTCTACACATATGTATTTTCTAGGGAGAAAGCTAGAGGAATTGCAGCAAACAAAGATGATATTTCTGTTTGTATAGATGACATTTTATCTACTTGCCTAACGAAAAGACTTTGCTTCTCTCCAAAACCATTTTTAATGTGATTTTCTCGGTACATTGCATACGAATCCACACCAGTTTACCGGATATCACTGGATGAAACCAGAAATATCGGGTTGTGTTTTGGCTAACTCAATCTGAAATATTGTGAAAGCCTCTGCGTTTGTGTTTTCTGGATATTATCGATGGACTTTATTGTTTTGAATGTATTTATCAGGGAACATTTAATTTTGTATCATTGGAACACTACTTGGTTCATCATGGGAAGACCAGCTCTACACATTCGTATTTTCTAGGGGGAAAGCTAGAGGAACTGCGGCAAACAAACATGATATTTCTGTTTATATAGATGACATTTTATGCACTTGCCTAACGAAAAAACTTTGCTTTCGTCCAAAACCATTTTTACTGTGATTTTCTAGGAATTGCATACAAATTCCACACCACATTGTCTGGATATGACTGGATGAAACCAGAAATATCCGGTTGTGTTTTGGCTAACTCAGTCCGAAATATGTGAAAGCCTATGTGTTTGTGTTTACTTATATTATCGATGGACTTTATTGTTTTGAATATTTTTATCAGGGAACATTTATTTTTGTACCATAGAAACACTAACTGGTTGCACATGGGGACACCAGCTCTACATATTTGTATTTTCTAGGGAGAAAGCTAGAGGAACTGCGACAACAAACATGATATTTCTGTTTGTATCGATGACATTTTATGCACTTGCCTAACGAAAACATTTTGCTTTTCTCCAAAACCATTTGTACTGTGATTTTCTCGGTCCATTGCATACGAATTCCACACCACTTTGTCTGCATATGTCTGTATGAAACCAGAAATATGCTGTTGTGTTTTGGCTAACTCAAACCGAAAAATTGCTACAGCCTCTGTGTTTGTGTATTCCTGATATTATCCATGGACATTATTGTTTTGAATATTTTTTATCTGGGAACATTTAATTTTGTGCTTGGAAACACTAATTGGTTCCACATGGAGACACCAGCTCTACACATTCGTATTTTCTAGGGAGAAAGCTAGAGGAACTGCGGGAAACAAGCATGATATTTCTGTTTGTATAGCTGACATTTTATGCATTTGCCTAATGAAAAGACTTTGCTTTTCTCCAAAACCATTTTTACTGTGAGTTTCTCGGTCTTTTACATAGGAATTCCACACCAGTTTGTCCGGGTATGACTGGATGAAACCAGAAATATCCGGTTGTGTTTTGGCTATCTGAATCCGAAATATTGCTACATCATCTGTGTTTCTGTTTTATGCATATTATCCATGGAATTTATTGTTTTGAATGTTTTTATCAGGGAACATTTAATTTTGTACCGTTGAAACACTAATTGGTTCATCATGTAGACACCAGCTCTACATATTCGTAGTTTCTAGGGAGATAGCTAGAGGAACTGCGGCAAACAAACATGATATTTCTGTTTGTATGGATGACATTTTATGCACTTGCCTGAGGAAAAGACTTTGCTTTTCTCCAAAACCATTTGTACTGTGATTTTCTCAATCCATTGCGTACGAATTCCACACGAGTTTCTCTGGACATGACTGGATGAAACCAGAAATATCCGGTTGTGTTTTGGCTATCTGAATCCGAAATATTGCTACATCATCTGTGTTTCTGTTTTATGCATATTATCCATGGACTTTATAGTTTTCAAAGTTTTTTATCAATGAACATTTAATTTTGTTCTTGCAATCACTAATTGGTTCCACATGGAGACACCAGCTCTACATATTTTTATTTTCTAGGTAGAAAGCTGGAGGAACTGCGACAAACAAACATGATATTTCTGTTTGTATAGATGACATTTTATGCACTTGCCTAATGAAAAGACTTTCCTTTTCTCCAAAACCATTTTTACTGTGATTTTGTCATTCCTTTGCATACGAATTCCACAACAGTTTGTCTGGATATGACTGGATGTAACCGTAAATATCTAGTTTTGTTTTTGCTAACTCAATCCCAGATATTTCTACAGCCTCTGTGGTAGTGTTTTCTGGATATTATCCATGGACTTTATTGTTTTGAATGTTTTTTATCTGGGAACATTTAATTTTGTGCTTGGAAACACTAATTGGTTCCACATGGAGACACCAGCTCTACACAGTAGTATTCTCTAGGGAGAAAGCTAGAGGAACTGCGACAAACAAACATGATATTTCTGTTTGTATAGATGACATTTTATGCACTTGCCTAACGAAAAGACTTTGCTTTTCTCCAAAACCATTTTCACTGTGATTTCCTCAGTCCATTGCATATGAATTCTACACCACTTTGTCCGGATATGACTGGATGAAACCAGAAATATCCGGTTGTGTTTTGGCTTACCCAATCCCAGATATTGTGAAAGCATCTGTGTTTGTGTTTTCTAGAGATTATCAACGTACTTTATTGTTTTGAAAATTTTTATCAGGGAACATTTAATTTTGTGCTTGGAATCACTAATTGGTTCATCATGGGGACACCAGCTCTACACATTCATATTTTTTAGAGAGAAAGCTAGAGGAACTGTGGCAAGCAAACATGATATTTCTGTTTGTATAGATGACAATTTATGCACTTACCTAACGTAAATTCTTTGCTTTTCTCCAAAACCATTTTTACTGTGATTTTGTCATTCCTTTGCATACGAATTCCACACCAGTTTTACAGATATGACTGGATGAAACCGGAAATATCCGGTTTTGTTTTGGCTAACTCAATCCCAGATATTTCTACAGCCTCTGTGTTTGTGTATTCCTGATATTATCCACGGACTTTATTGTTTTGAATGCTTTTTATCAGAGTACATCAATTTTGTGCTTGGAAACACTAATTGGTTCCACATGGAGACACCAGCTCTACACATTCGTATTTTCTAGGGAGAAAACTAGAGGAATTCTGGGAAACAAACATGATATTTCTGTTTGTATAGATGATATTTTATGCACTTGCCTAATGAAAAGACTTTGCTTTTCTCCACTACCATTTGTACTGTGATTTTCTCGGTCCATTGCACACGAATTCCACAACAGTTTGTCCGGATATGACTGGATGAAACCAGAAATATCCGGTTGTGTTTTGGCTAACTCAGTCTGAAATATTGTGAAAGCCTCTGTGTTTGTGTATTCTGGATATTATCCTCAGACTTTATTGTTTTGAATGTTTTTATCTGGAAACATTTAACTTTGTACCATTGAAACACTAATTAGTTCATCATTGGGACCCCACTCTACATATTCGTATTTTCTAGGGAGAAAGCTAGAGGAACTGCGGCAAACACACATGATATTTCGGATTATTTCGATGACATTTTATGCACTTGTCTAACGAAAAGACTTTGCTTTTCTCCAAAACCATTTGTACTGTGATTTTCTCAGTCCATTGCATACGAATTCCACACCAGTTTGTCCGTATATGACTGGATGAAAGCGGAAATATTCGGTTGTGTTTTGGCTAACTGAGTCCGAAATATTGTGAAAGCCTCTGTGCTGTGTTTTTTGGATACTATTGTTGGACTTCATTGTTTTGAATGTTTTTATTAGGGAACATTTAATTTTGTACCGTTGATACACTAATTGGTTCATCTTGGGAACACAAGCTCTACACATTCGTATTTTCTAGGGGGAAAGCTGGAGGAACTTCGGCATACAAACATGATATTTCTGTTTGTATAGATGACATTTTATGCACTTGCCTAACGAAAAGATTTTGCTTTTCTCCAAAAGCATTTTACTGTGATTTCCTCGGTCAATTGCAAACAAATTCCACACCAGTTTGTCCAGATATGACTGGATGAAACCAGTAATATCCAGTTGTGTTTTGGCTAACTCAATCCAGATATTGCTACAGCCTCTGTGTTTGTGTTTTGTGGATATTATTGATGGACTATATTGTTTTGAATGTTGGTTATCGAGGAACATTTAATTTTGGGCTTGGATACATTAATGGGTTCCACATGAAGACACCAGCTCTACATATTCGTATTTTCTAGGGAGAAAGCTAGAGGAACTGCGGCAAACACACAAGATATTTCGGAGTATTTCGATGACATTTTATGCACTTGTCTAACGAAAAGACTTTGCTTTTCTCCAAAACCATTTTTACTGTGATTTTCTCGGTCCATTGCATACGAATTCCACACTAGTTTGTCCGGATATGACTGGATGAAACCGGAAATATGCGGTTTTGTTTTGGCTAACTGAATCCCAGATGTGGCTACAGCACCTGTGTTTTTGTTTTCTGGATATTATCAACGGACTTTATTGAATGTTTTTTATCGGGGAACAATTATTTTGAGTTTGGATATAGTAATTGGTTCCCCATGGAAAAATGAGCTCTACATATTCGTATTTTCTAGGGAGAATGCTATAGGAACTTCGGCAAACAAACATGATATTTCTGTTTGTATAGATGGCATTTTATGCACTTGCCTAATGAAAAGACTTTGCTTTCCTCCAAAACTGTGATTTCCTCAGTCCATTGCATACGAATTTGACACCAGTTTGTCTGGATTTGACTGGATGAAACCAGAAATATCCGGTTGTGTTTTTGCTAATTCAATCCCAGAAATTGTGAAAGCCTCTGTGTTTGGTTATTCTGGATATTATCCTCGGAATTTATAATTTTGAAGGTTTTTTTCAGGAAATATTTAATTTTGTATTGTTGAAACACTAAGTGGTTCATCATGGGGACACCAGGTCTACACATTCGCATTTTCTAGGGAGAAAGCTAGAGGAACTGCGGCAAACAAACATGATATTTGTGTTTGTATCGATGAGATTTTATGCACTTGCCTAACGAAAAGATTTTGCTATACTCCAAAACCATTTTTACTGTGATTTTCTCGGTCGATTGCAACGAATTCCACACCAGTTTCTCCAGATATGACTGGAAGAAAACAGAAATATCCGGTTGTGTTTTGGCTAACTCAATCTGAAATATTGTGAAAGCCACTGTGTTTCTGTTTTCTGAATATTATCGATTGACTTTATTGTTTTGAATATTTTCATCAGGAAACATTTAATTTTTTACCGTTGAAAGACTAATTGAGTCATCATGGGGACACCAGTTCCACACATTCGTATTTTCTAGGGAGAAAGCTGGAGGAACTGCGGCAAACAAACATGACATTTCTGTTTGTATTGATGACATTTTATGCACTTGCCTAACGAAAAGACTTTGCTTTTCTCCAAAACCATTTGTACTGTGATTTTCTCAGTCCATTGCATATGAATTCCACGCCAGCTTGTCCGGATATGACTGGAAGAAAACAAATATCCGGTTGTGTTTTGGCTAACTCAATCCGAAATATTGTGAAATCCTCTGTGTTTGTGTTTTCTGGATATTATCGATGGACTTTATTGTTTTGAATAGTTTCATCAGGAAACATATAATTTTCTACCATAGAAACACTAATTGGTTCATCATGAGGACACCAGCTCTACACATTCTTATTTTCTAGGGAGAATGCTAGAGGAACTGTGGCAAACAAACATGATATTTCGCTTTGTATAGGTGACATTTTATTTAATTGCCTAACGAAAAGACTTTGCTTTTCTCCAAAACGATTTTAGGATGATTTTCTCGGTTCATTGCATGCTAATTCCAAACCACTTTGTCTGGACATGCCTGGATGAAAACAGAAATATCCCGTTGTGCTTTGGCTAACTCAATAACAGATGTTGCTACAGCCTCTGTGTTTTTGTTTTCCAGAAATTATCAATGGAATTTATTGTTTTGAACGTTTTTTATCGGAAAACATTTTATTTTCAGCTTGGACACAGTAATTGGTTCCACATGGAGACACCAGCTCTACACATTCGTATTTTATAGGGTGAAAGCTAGAGGAACTGCAGTAAACAAACATGACATTTCTATTTGTATCGATGACATTTTATGCACTTGCCTAACGAAAAGACTTTGCTTTTCTCCATAACCATTTTTAGGATGATTTTCTCAGTCCATTGCATACGAATTCCTTACCCCTTTGTCCGGACATGACTGGATGAAATCTGAAATACCCGGTTGTGTTCGGGCTACCTCAATCTGAAATATTGCTACAGCCTCTGTGTTTGTGTTTTCCGGATATTATCACAGTACTTTATGGTTTTGAATGTTTTTTTATCGGGGAACATTGAATTTTGAGCTTAGATACTCTTATTGGTTCCACATGCAGACAACAGCTCTACATATTTGCATTTTCTAGGGAGAACGCTGGAGGAACTGTGGCAAAGAAACATGATATTTCTGTTTGTATAGATGATTTTTTATGCACTTGCCTAACGAAAATACTTTGCTTTACTCCATAACCATTTTTACTGTGATTTTCCCAGTCCATTACATACGAATACCACACCAGTTTGTCCGGATATGACTAGATGAAACCAGAGATATCCGGTTGTGTTTTGGATAACTCAATCCCAGATATTGCTACAGCCTCTGTGTTTGTGTTTTCTGGATATCATCAACGGACTTTATTGTTCGAATGTTTTTTATCGGGGAACATTTTATTTTGAGCATAGATACACTAATTGATTCCACATGGAGACACCAGCTCTACATATTTGTATTTTCTAGGGAGAAATCTAGAGGATCTGCGGCAAAGAAACATGATATTTTTGTTTGTATCGATGACATTTTATGCAGTTGCCTAACGAAAAGACTTTGCTTTTCTCCAAAACCATTTTTACTGTGATTTTCTCGGTCCATTGCATACGAATTCCACACCAGTTAGTCCGGATATAACTGGATGAACCCGGAAATATCCGGTTTTGTTTTGGCTAACTCAATCCCAGATATTGCTATATCCTCTGTGTTTGTGTATTCCAGATAGTATCCATGGACGTTATTGATTGGAATCTTTTTTATAAGGGAACATTTAATTTTGTGCTTGGAAACTCTGGTTCCATATGGAGACACCAGCTCTACACACTCGTATTTTCTAGGAAGAAAGCTAGAGGAACTGCGGCAAACAAACATGATATTTCTGTTTGTATCGTTGACATTTTAGGCACTTGCCTAATGAAAAGACTTTGCTTTTTCCAAAACCATTTTTACTGTGTTTTTCTTGGTCCATTGTATACGAATTCCAAACCACTTTGTCCGGATAGGACTGGATGAAACCAGAAATATCCGGTATTGTTTTGGCTAACTCAATCCCAGATATTGCTAGAGCCTCTGTGATTTTGTTTTCCGGATATTATCAATTGACTTTATTGTTTTGAATGTTTGTTATCGGGGAACATTTAATTTTGAGCTTAGATAAACTAGTTGGTTCCACATGGAGACACCAGCTCTACATATTTGTATTTTCTAGGGAGAAAGCTAAAGGAACTGCGACAAACAAACATGATATATCTGTTTGTATAGATGACATTTTATGCACTTGCCTAACGAAAAGACTTTGCTTTTCTCCAAAACCATTTTTACTGTGATTTTCTCGGTACATTGCTTATGAATTCCATACCAGTTTGTGCTGATAAGACTGGATGAAACTGGAAATAACCGGTTTTGTTTTGGCTAACTCAATCCCAGATATTGCTACAGCCCCTGTGTTTGTGTTTTCCGGATTTTATCAACGGACTTTCTTGTTTTGAATGTTTTTGTTCGGGGAGCATTGAATTTTGAGATTAGATACACTAATTGGTTCCACAGGGAGACACCACCTCTACATATTTGTATTGTCTAGGGAGAAAGCTAGAGGAAATGCGGCAAACAATCATGATATTTCTGTTGGTAAAGAAGACGTTTTATGCACTTACCTAACGAAAGGCTTTGCTTTTCTCCAAAACCATTTTTACTGTGATTTTCTTGGTCCATTGCATACACATTCCACAACAGTTTGTCCGGATATGACTGGATGAAACCAGAAATATCCGGTTGTGTTTTGGCTAACTCAGTCTGAAATATTGTGAAAGCCTCTGTGTTTGTGTATTCTGGATATTATCCTCAGACTTTATTGTTTTGAATGTTTTTATCTGGAAACATTTAACATTGTACCGTTGAAACACTAATTAGTTCATCATTGGGACACGACTCTACATATTCGTATTTTCTAGGGAGAAAGCTAGAGGAACTGCGGGAAACAAACATGATATTTCTGTTTGTATAGATGACCCTTTATGCACTTGCCTAACGAAAAGACTTTGCTTTTCTCCAAAACCATTTTTACTCTGATTTTCTCGGTCCATTGCATACGAATTCCACACCAGTTTGACCAGATATGACTAGATGAAACCAGAGATATCTGGTTGTGTTTTGGATAACTCAATGCTAGATATTGCTACAGCCTCTGTGTTTGTGTTTTCTGGATATCATCAACGGACTTTATTGGTTTGAATGTTTTTTTTCGGGGAACATTTTATTTTGAGCATAGATACACTAATTGGTTCCACATGGAGACACCAGCCCTACATATTTGTATTTTCTAGGGAGAAAGCTTAAGAAATGCGACAATCAAACATGATATTTCTGTATGTATAGATGACATTTTATGCACTTGCCTAACAAAAAGACTTTGATTTTCTCCAAAATCATTTTTACTGTGATTTTCTCGGTCCATTGCATACGAATTCCACACTAGTTTGTGCGGATATGACTGGATGAAACCGGAAATATCCGGTTTTGTTGTGGCTAACTCAATCCCAGATATTGCTACTGCCTCTGTGTTTGTATATTCCTGATATTATCCATTGACGTTATTGTTTTGAATGTTTTTTATCAGGGAACATTTAATTTTGTGCTTGGAAACACTAATTGGTTCCACATGGAGACACCAGCTCTACACATTCATATTTTCTAGGGAGAAAGCTAGAGGAACTGCAGCAAACAAACATGATATTTCTGTTTATTGAGATGACATTTTATGCACTTGCCTAAGGAAAAGACTTTGCTTTTCTCCAAAACCATTTTACTGTGATTTTCTCGGGCCATTGCTTATGAATTCCATACCAGTTAGTCAGGATATGACTGGATGAAACCGGAAATATCCGGTTTTCTTTTGGCAAACTCAGTCCCAGATATTGCTACAGCCTCTGTGTTTGTGTTTTCCGGATTTTATCAATGGACTTTCTTGTTTTGAATGTTTTTTATCGGGGAACATTTAATTTTGAGATTAGATACACTAATTGGTCCACATGGAGACACCAGCTCTACATATGTGTATTTTTTAGGGAGAAAGCTAGAGGAACTGCGGCAAACAAACATGATATTTCTGTTTGTATACATGACTTTTTATGCACTTGCCTAACAAAAAGACTTTGATTTTCTCCAAAACCATTTTTACTGTGATTTTCTTGGTCTATGCATACGAATTCCACACTAGTTTTGCGGGATATTACTGGAAGAAACCAGAAATATCCAGTTTGGTTTTGGCTAACTCAATCCCAGATATTGCTACAGCCTCTGTGTTTGTATATTCCTGATATTATCCATGGACGTTATTGTTTTGAATGTTTTTTATCAGGGAACATTTAATTTTGTGCTTGGAAACACTAATTGGTTCCACAGGGAGACAGCAGCTGTGCATACTTGTATTTTGTATAAAGAAAGGTGGAGGAACGGTGGCAAACAAACATGATATTTCTGTTTGTATCGAGGACATTTTATACACTTGCCTAACAAAAAGACACTGCTTTTCTCCAAAACCATTTTTATTCTGATTTTCTCGGTCCATTGCATACGAATTCCAAACCACTTTTTCCTGATATGCCTGGATGAAACCAGAAATATCCGGCTGTGTTTTGGCTAACTCAGTCCCAGATATTGCTACAACCTCTGTTTTTGTGTTTTCTGGATATTATAGAGGGACTTTATTGTTTTGATTATATTTTTTATCAGGGAACATTTAATTTTGTGCTTGGAAACATTAAATGGTTCCACATGGAGAACCCATCTCTACACATTCTTATTTTCTAGGGAGAAAGCTAGAGGAACTGTGACAAAGAAACATGATATTTCTGTTTGTATAGATGACATTTTATGCACCTGCCTAACAAAAAGACTTTGCTTTTCTCCAAAACAATTTGTACTGTGATTTTCTCGGTACATTTCATACGAATTCTACACCATTTTCTCCGGATATGACTGGATGAAACCAGAAATATCCGGTTTTGTTTTGGCTAACTCAGTCCGAAATATTTTGAAAGGCTCTGCTTATGTGTTCTCTGGATATTGTCGATGGACTTTATTGTTTTGGATGTTTTTATCAGGGAACATTTAATTTTGTACCGTTGAAACATTAATTGGTTCATCATGGGGACACCAGCTCTACACATTCGTATTTTTTAGGGAGAATGCTAGAGGAACTGCGGCAAACAAAAATGATATTTTTGTTTGTATAGATGACATTTTATTAACTTTCATAAGGAAAAGACTTTGTTTTTCTCCAAAACCATTTTTACTGTGATTTTCTCGGTCCATTGCATATGAATGCCACACCACTTTGTCCGAATATGACTGGATGAAAGCAGAAATATCCGGTTGTGTTTTGGCTAACTCAATCTGAAATATTGTGAAAGCCTCTGTGTTTCTGTTTTCTGAATATTATCGATGGAATTTATTGTTTTGAATGTTTTTTATCTGGGAACATTTAATTTTGTGCTGGGAAACACTAATTGGTTCCACAAGGTGACACCAGCTCTACACATTCGTATTTTCTATTGAGGAAGCTAGAGGAACAGCGGCAAAGAAGCATGATATTTTGCCTTGTATAGATGACATTTTATGCACTGGCCTAACGAAATGACTAAGGTTTTCTCCAACACCATTTTTACTGTGACTTTCTCAGTCCATTGCATATGAATTCCACACCAGTTTATCCGGATATGACTGTTGAAACCGGAGATATCCGGTTTTGTTTTGCCTACCTCAATCCCACATAAGCTGCAGCCTCTGTGTTTGTTTTTTCCAAATATTATCAATAGAGTTTTGTTTTGAATGTTTTTTTATCTGGGAACATTGAATTTTTAGCTTAGATACAGTAATTTGTTACACATGGCGACACCAGCTCTACATATTTGTATATTCTAGAGAGAAAGCTAGAGGAAATGCAGCAAACAAACATGATATTTCTGTTTGTATCGATGAAATTTTATGCACTTTCCTAAAGAAAAGACTTTGTTTTTCTCCAAAACCATTTTTACTGTGATTATGTCGGTCCATTGCATACGAATTCCACACCAGTTTGACCGGATATGACTGGATGAAACCAGAAATATCCGGTTGTGTTTTGGCTAACTCAATGCGAAATATTGCTACAGACTCTGTGTTTGTGTATTTCTGATATTAACCACGGACTTTATTGTGTTTGAATGTTTTTTATCGGGGAACATTTAATTTTGTGCTTCTAAACACTAATTGGTTCCACATGGAGACACCAGCTCTACACATTCGTATTTTCTAGGGAGAAAGCTACAGGAACTGCGACAAACAAACATGATATTTCTGTTTGTATCGATGACATTTTATGCACTTGCCTAACGAAAAGACTTTGCTTTTCTCCAAACCATTTTTACTGTGATTTTCTCGGTCTATTGCATATGAATTCCAAACCAGTTCACCGGATATGACTGGATAAAACCAGAAAAATGCTATTGTGTTTTGGCTAACTCAATCCGAAATATTGTGAAAGCCGCTGTGTTTTTGTTTTCTGGATATTATTGATGGAATTTATTGTTTTGAATGTTTTTTCAGGGAACATTTAATTACGTACCGTTGAAACACAAATTGATTCATCCTGGGAACAACAGCTCTACACATTTGTATATTCTAGGGAGAAAACTAGAGGAACTGCGTTAAACAATCATGATATTTCTATTTGTATAGATGACTTTTTATGCACTGGCCTAACGAAAAGACTAAGGTTTTCTCCAAACCACTTTTACTGTGATTTTCTCGGTCCATCGCATACGAAGTCCATACCAGTGTGTTCTGATATGACTGGATGAAACTGGATATATCCGGTTTTGTTTTGGCTAACTCAATCCCAGCTATTGATACAGCCTCTGTGTTTGTGTATTCCTCATATTATTCCATGGACTTTATTGTTTCGAATGTTTCTTTATCAGGGAAAATTTAATTTTGTTCTTGGAAACACTAATTGGTTCCACATGGAGACACCAGCTCTACACATTCGTATTTCCTAGGGAGAAAGCTAGAGGAAATGCGGCAAACAAACATGATATTTCTGTTTGTACAGATGACATTTTATGCACTTGCCTAACGAAAAGACTTTGTTTTTCTCCAAAACCATTTTTACTCTGATTTTCTTAGTCCATTGCATATGAATTCCAAACCAGTTCACCGGATATGACTGGATGAAACCAGAAATATCCAGTTGTGTTTTGGCTAACTCAATCCCAGATATTGCTACAGCCTCTGTGTTTGTGTATTCCTCATATTATCCACGGACTTTATTGTTTTGAATGTTTTTTATCAGGGAACATTTATTTTTGTACCGTGGAAACACTAATTGGTTCCACATGAAGACACCAGTTCTACACATTCGTATTTTCTAGGGAGAAAACGAGAAGAACTGCGGCAAACAAACATGATGTTTCTGTTTGTATAGATGACATGTTATGCACTTTCCTAATGAAAAGACATTGCTTTTCTCCAAAACCATTTTCACTGTGATTTTCTCGGTCCATTGCATACGAATTCCACACCACTTTGTCTGGATATGACTGGATGAAACCTGAAATATCCGGTTGTGTTTTGGCTAACTCAGTCCAAAATATTGTGAAAGCCTTCGAGTTTGTGTTTTATGGATATTATCGATGAATTTATTGTTTTGAATGTTTTTATAAGGGAACATTTATTTTTGTACCATGGAAACACCAATTGGTTCATCATGGGGACACCAGCTCTATATATTCGTATTTTCTAGGGAGAAAGCTAGAGGAACTGCGGCAAACAAACACGATGTTGCTGCTTGTATAGATGACATTTTATGCACTTGCCTAACGAAAAGACTTTGCTTTTCTCCAAAACCATTTTTACTGTGATTTTCTCGGTCCATTGCATATGAATTCCAAAGCAGTATACCAGATGTGACTGGATGAAACCGGAAATATCCAGTTTTGTTTTGGCTATCTCAATCTGAAATATTGTGAAAGCCTCTGTGTTTGTGTATTCCTCATTTTATCCACGGACTTTATTGTTTTGAATGTTTTTTATCAGGGAACCTTAATTTTGTGCTTGGAAACACTAATTGGTTCCACATGGAGACACCAGCTCTACACATTCGTATTTTCTAGAAAAAAGCTAGAGGAGCCACAGCAAACAAACATGATATTTCTGTTTGTATAGATGACATTTTATGCACCTGCCAAACGAAAAGACTTTGCTTTTCTCCAAAACCATTTTTACTGTGATTTTCTCGGTCCATTGCGTACGAATTCCAAACCAGTATACCGGATGTGACTGGATGAAACCGGAAATATCCAGTTTTGTTTTGGCTATCTCAATCTGAAATATTGTGAAAGCCTCTGTGTTTGTGTATTCCTTATTTTATCCACGGTCTTTATTGTTTTGAATGTTTTTTATCAGGGAACCTTAATTTTGTGCTTGGAAACACTAATTGGTTCCACATGGAGACACCAGCTCTACACATTCGTATTTTCTAGGAAAAAGCTAGAGGAGCCGCAGCAAACAAACATGATATTTCTGTTTGTATAGATGACATTTTATGCACCTGCCTAACAAAAAAACTTTGCTTTTCTCCAAAAGCATTTGTACTGTGATTTTCTCAGTCCATTGCATACGAATGCCACACCACTTTGTCGAGATATGACTGGATGAAACCAGAAATATCCGGTTTTGTTTTGGCTAACTCAATCCCAGATATTGCTACAGCCTCTGTGTTTCTATATTCCGGATATTATGCATGGACGTTATTGTTTTGAATGTTTTTATCACGGAACATTTAACTTTGTACCATAGAAACACTAATTGGTTCATCATGGGGACACCAGCTCTACACATTCGTATTTTCTAGGGTGAAAGCTAGAGGAACTGCGACAAACAAACATATTTCTGTTTGTATAGATGACATTTTATGCACTTGCCTAAAAAAAGACAGCTTTTCTCCAAAACCATTTTTACTCTATTTTTCTAGTCCATTACATATGAATTCCGCAACAGTTTGTCCTGATATGACTGGATAAAACCGAAAATATCCAGTTGTGTTTTGGCTAACTCAATCCAAAATATTGTGAAAGCCTCTGTGTTTGTGTTTTCTGGATGTTATCGATGGACTTTATTGGTTTGAGTGTTTTTATCAGGGAACATTTAATGTTTTATCGTTGAAACACTACTTGGTTCATCATGGGGACACCAGCTCCAAACATTCGTATTTTCTAGGGAGAAAGCAAGAGGAACTGCACCAAACAAACATGATATTTCTGTCTGTATCGATGACATTTTATGCACTTGCCTAACGAAAAGACTTTGCTTTTCTCCAAAGCCATTTGTACTGTGATTTTCTCGGTCCATTGCATCCGAATTCCACACCAGCTTGTCCAGATATGACTGGATGAAACCAGAAATATCCAGTTTTGTTTTGGCTAACTAAATCCCAGATATTACTACACCCTCTGTGTTTGATTTTTCCGACTATTATCAATGGACTTTATTGTTTTGAATGTTTGTTATCAGGGAACATTTAATTTTGGGCTTCGAAACATTAAATGGTTCCACATGGAGAAACCAGCTCTACACATTCTTATTTTCTAGGGAGAAAGCTAGAGGAACTGTGACAAAGAAACATGATATTTCTGTTTGTATAGATGACAATTTATGCACTTGCCTAACGAAAAGACTTTGCTTTTCTCCAAAACCATTTTTACTCTGATTTTCTCGGTCCATTGCATACGAATTCCACACCAGTTTGTTCAGATATGACTAGATGAAACCAGAGATATCCAGTTTTCTTTTGGCTAACTCAATCCCAGATATTGCTACAGCCTCTGTGTTTGTGTTTTCTGGATATCATCTACGGACTTTTTTGGTTTGAATGTTTTTTATCGGGGAACATTTTATTTTGAGCATAGATACAATAATTGGTTCCACATGAAGACACCAGCTCTACATATTTGTATTTTCTAGGGAGAAAGCTTGAGGAAATGCGACAATCAAACATGATATTTCTGTATGTATAGATGACATTTTATGCACTTGCCTAACGAAAAGACTTTGCTTTTTTCCAAAACCATTTTTACTGTGATTCTCTCAGTCCATTGCATACGAATTCCACTGCACTTTGTCCGGATATGACTGGATAAAACCAGAAATATCCAGTTGTGTTTTGGCTAACTCAATCCGAAATATTGTTAAAGGCTATGTGTTTGTGTTTTCTGGATATTACACACGGACTTTATTGTTTTGAATGTTTTTATCAGGGAACATTTAATTTTGTACCATTGAAACACTAATTGGTTCATCAAGGGTACTCCAGCTCTACATATTCGTATTTTCTAGGAGAATACTATATGAACTTCGGCGAACAAACATTATATTCCTTTTTGTATAGATGACATTTTATGCACTTGCCTAACGAAAAGACTGCTTTTCACCAAATCCATTTTTACTGTGATTTTCTCGGTCCATTGCATACGAATTCCAGAGCAGTTTGTCCGGATATGACTGGATGCAACCGGAAATATCCGGTTTTATTTTGGCTAACTAAATCCCAGATATTCCTACAGCCTCTGTGTTTGTGTTTTCTGGATATTATCCACGGACTTTATTGTTTTGAATGTGTTTTATCAGGGAACATTTAATTTTATGCTTGGAATCACTGATTGGTTCCTCATGGAGACACCAGCTCTACACATTCGTATTTTCTAGGGAGAAAGCTAGAGGAACTGCAACAAACAAACATGATATTGCTGTTTGTATAGATGACATTTTATGCACTTGCCTAACGAAAACACTTTGCTTTTCTCCAAAACCATTTATACTGTGATTTTCTCGGTCCATTGCATACACATTCCACACCACTTTGTCCGGATATGACTGGATGAAACTGGGAATATCGGGTTATGTTTTGGCTAACTCAATCCGAAATATTGTGAAAGCCTCTGTGTTTGTGTTTTCTGGATATTAGCGATGGACTTTATTGTTTTGAATGTTTTTATCAGGGAACATTATATTTTGTACCGTAGATACACTAATTGGTTCCACATGGAGACACCAGCTCTACACATTCGAGTTTTCTATGGACAATGGTAGAGGAACTGCAGCAAACAAACATGATGTTTCTGTTTAATACATGACATTTTATGCACTTGCCTAACGAAAAAACTTTGCTTTTCTCCAATACCATTTTTACTGTGATTTTCTCGGTCCATTGCATATGAATTCCTTACCAGTGTCTCCGGATATGACTGGATGAAACCAGAAATATCCGGTTTTGTTTTGGCTAACTGACTCCAAATTATTTTGAAAGACTCTGTGTTTGTGTTTTCTGGATATTATCGATGGACTTTATTGTTTTGAATATTTTTATCAGGGAAAATTTAATTTTGTACCATTGAAACACTAATTGGTTCATCATGGGGACACCAGCTCTACACATTCGTATTTTCTAGGGTGAAAGCTAGAGGAACTGCGACAAACAAACATATTTCTGTTTGTATAGATGATATTTTATGCACTTGCCTAAAAAAAGACAGATTTTCTCCAAAACCATTTTTACTCTATTTTTCTAGTCCATTACATATGAATTCCACACCAGTTTGTCCTGATATGACTGGATAAAACCGGAAATATCCGGTTGTGTTTTGGCTAACTCAATGCGAAATATTGTGAAAGCCTCTGTGTTTGTTTTTTCTGGATGTTATCGATGGACTTTATTGGTTTGAGTGTTTTTATCAGGGAACATTTAATTTTTTATCGTTGAAACACTACTTGGTTCATCATGGGGACACCAGCTCCAAACATTCGTATTTTCTAGGGAGAAAGCAAGAGGAACTGCACCAAACAAACATGATATTTCTGTCTGTATTGATGACATTTTATGCACTTGCCTAACGAAAAGACTTTGCTTTTCTCCAAAGCCATTTGTACTGTGATTTTCTCGGTCCATTGCATCCGAATTCCACACCAGCTTGTCCAGATATGACTGGATGAAACCAGAAATATCCAGTTTTGTTTTGGCTAACTAAATCCCAGATATTACTACACCCTCTGTGTTTGATTTTTCCGACTATTATCAATGGACTTTATTGTTTTGAATGTTTGTTATCAGGGAACATTTAATTTTGGGCTTGGATACAGTAATGGGTTCCACATGGAGACAGCAGCACTACACATTCGTATTTTCTAGGAAGAAAGCTAGAGGAACTGCGACAAACAAACATGATATTTCTGTTTGTATAGATGATATTTATCTACTTGCCTAACGAAAAGAATTTGCTTTTCTCCAAAACCATTCTTATTGTGATTTTATCGGTCCATTGCATACGAATTCCACACCACTTTGTCCGGATATGACTGGATGAAACCAGAAATATCCGGTTGTGTTTTGCCTAACTCAATCCGAAATATTGTGAAAGCCTCTGTGTTTGTGTTTTCTGGATATTATCGATGGACTTTATGGTTTTAAATGTTTTATCAGGGAACATTTAATTTTGTAGCGTTGAAACACTAATTGGTTCATCATGGGGACTTCAGCTACACACCATCGTATTTTCTAGGGAGAAAGCTAGAGGAACTGCGGCAAACAAACATGATATTTCTGTTTGTATCGATGACATTTTATGCACTTTCTTAATGAAAAACTTTGCTTTTATCCAAAACCATTTTTACTCTGATTTTCTCGGTCCATTGCATACCAATTCCACACCACTTTGTCCGGATATAACTGGATGAAACTGGAAATATCCGGTTGTGATTTGGCAAACTCAATCCAAAATTCTGCTACAGCCTCTGTGTTTGTGTTTTCCGTACATTATCAATGGACTTTATTTTTTAGTATGTTTGTTATCAGGGAACATTTAATTTTGTGCTTGGATACAGTAATTGTCTCCATATGAAGACACCACTTCTACATATTCGTATTTTCTTGGGAGAAAGCTAGAGGAACTGCGGCAAACAAACATGATATTTCTGTTTGTATCGATGGCATGTTATACACTTGCCTAATGAAAACACTTTGCTTTTCTCCAAAACCATTTTTACTGTGATTTTCTCAGTCCATTGCATACGAATTCCACTGCACTTTGTCCGGATATGACTGGATGAAACTAGAAATATCCAGTTGTGTTTTGGCTAACTCAATCGGAAATATTGTGAAAGCCTCTCTGTTTGTGTTTTCTGGATATTATACATGGACTTTATTGTTTTGAATGTTTTTATCAGGGAACATTTAATTTTCTACCGTTGAAACACTAATTGGTTCATCAAGGGTACTCCAGCTCTACATATTCGTATTTTCTAGGGAGAATACTATATGAACTGCGGCGAACAAACATGATATTTCTGTTTTTATAGATCACAATTTATGCACTTGCCTAACGAAAAGACTGCTTTTCCCCAAAACCATTTTTACTGTGATTTTCTCGGTCCATTGCATACGAATTCCACACCAGTTTGTCCGGATATGACTGGATGCAACCGGAAATATCCGGTTTTATTTTGGCTAACTCAATCCCAGATATTTCTACAGCCTCTGTGTTTGTGTTTTCTGGATATTATCCACGGACTTTATTGTTTTGAATGTGTTTTATCTGGGAACATTTAATTTTGTGCTTGGAAACACTAATTTTTCCACATGGTGACAGCAGCTCTACACATTCGTATTTCACAGGGAGAAAGCTAGAGGAACTGCGACAAGCAAACATGATATTTCTGTTTGAATAGATGACATTTTATTCACTTACCTAAAGAAATGACTTTGCTTTTCCTCAAAACATTTTATTGTGATTTTCTCGGTCCATTGCATACGAATTCCACTCCACTTTGTCCGGATATGACTGGATGAAATCAGAAATATCCGGTTATGTTTTGGCTAACTCAATCCCAGATATTGCTACTGCCTCTGTGTTTTTGTTTTCCTGATATTATCCACGACTTTATTGTATGAATGTTTTTTATCGGGAACATTTAATTTTGCGCTTAGAATCACTAATTCGTTCCACATGGAGACACCAGCTCTACACAGTTTTGTTTTGGCAAACTCAATCCGAAATATTGTGAAAGCCTCTGTGTTTGTGTTTTCTGGATGTTATCGATAGACTTTATTGTTTTGAATGTTTTTATCAGGGAACTATTAATTTTGTACCACTGAAACACTAATTGGTCCATCATGGGGACTCCAGCTCCAAACATTCGTATTTTCTAGGGAGAAAGTTAGAGGAACTGCAACAACCAAACATGATATTGCTGTTTGTATAGATGACATTTTATGCACTTGTTTAACGAAAGGAATTTGCTTTTCTCCAAAACCATTTCTACGCTGATTTTCTCAGCCCATTTCATATGAATTCCACACCACTTTGTCCAGATATGACCGGATGAAACCAGAAATATCCAGTTGTGTTTTGGCTAACTCAATCCGAAATATTGTGAAAGCCTCTGTGTTTGTGTTTTCTGTATATTATAGATTGACTTTATGGATTTGAATGTTTTTATCAGGGAACATTTTATTTTGTACCGTTGAAAAAGTAATTGGTTCATCATGGGAACACCAGCTCTACACATTCATATTTTCTAGGGAGAAAGCTAGAGGAAACGCAGCAAAAAAATATGATATTTCTTTTAGTATCGATGATATTTTATGGACTTGCCTAACAAAAGTACTTTGCTTTTCTCCAAAACCATTTTTCGTCTGATTTTATCGGTCCATGGCATACGAATTCCACACCACTTTCTCTGGATATGACTGGATGAAACCAGACATATCTGGTTGTGTTTTGGCTAACTAAGTCCGAAATATTGCTACAGCCTCTGTGTTTGCGTTTTCTGGATATTATCAACGGACTTTATTGTTTTGAATGTTTTTTTATCAGGGAGCATTTAATTTTTTGCTTGGAATCACTAATTGGTTCCACATGGAGACACCAGCTCTGCATGTTCCTATTTTCTAGGGAGAAAGCTAGAGGAACTGTGGCAAACAAACATGATATATCTATTTGTATCGATGACAATTTATGCACTTGCTTAACGAAAACACTTTGCTTTTTCCAAAACCATTTGTACTGTGATTTTCTCGGTCCATTGCATAGGAACTCCACACAACCTTGTCCGGATATACCTGGATGAAACCGGAAATATCCAGTTGTGTTTGGCTAACTAAATCCCAGATATTGCTACAGCTTCTGTGTTTGTGTTTTCCTGATATTATCGATGGACTTTATTGTTTTGAATGTTTCTTATTGGGGAACATTTTATTTTCAGCTTGGATACAGTAATTGGTTCTACATGGAGACACCAGCTCTACATATTCGTATTTTCTAGGTAGAAAGTTAGAGGAACTGCGACAAACAGACATGATATTTCTGTTTGTATCGATGACATTATATGCACTTGCCTAACGAAAAGACTTTGCTTTTCTGCTAAACCATTTTTACTCTGATTTTCTCGGTCCGTTGCATGTGAATTCCACACCAATTTACCGGATATGACTGGATGAAACCGGAAATATCCGGTTTTGTTTTGGCTAACTCAATCCCAGATATTGCTACAGCCTCTGTGTTTGTGTTTTCAGGTATTATCAATAGACTTTAATGTTTTGAAATTTTTTTATCAGGGAACATTTAATTTTGTGCTTAGAAACACTAATTGGTTCCACATGGAGACACCAGCTCTACACATTCGTATTTTCTAGGGAGAAAGCTAGAGGAACTGAAGCAAACAGACATGATATTTCTGTTTGTATAGATGACATTTTATGCACTTGCCTAATGAAAAGACTTTGCTTTTCTCCAAAACCACTTTTACTGTGATTTTCTCCATCCATTGCATACGAATTCCACACCACTTTGTCCGGATATCCCTGGATGAAACCAGAAATATCCGGTTGTGTTTTGGCTAACTCTATCCGAAATATTGTGACAGTCTCTGTGTTTGTGTTTTCCATATATATCAACGGACTTTATTGTTTTGAATGTTTTTATCAAGGAACATTTAATTTTGTACCGTTGTAAAACTACTTGGTTCATCATGGGGACACCAGCTCTACACATTCGTATTTTCTAGGGAGAATGCTAGAGGAACTGAGGCAAACAAATTTGATATTTCTGTTTGTATAGATGATATTTGATGCACTTGCCTAACGAAAAGACTTTGCTTTTCTGCTAAACCATTTTCTGTGATTCTCTCAGTCCATTGCATATGAATTCCACTGCCCTTTGTCCGAATATGACTGGATGAAACCAGAAATATCCGCTTTTTTTTGGGTAACTGAATCCGAAATATTGTGAAAGCCTCTGTCTTTGTGTTTTCTGGATATTACACACGGACTTTATTGTTTTGAATGTTTTATCAGGGAACATTTAATTTTGTACCGTTGAAACACTAATTGGTTCATCAAGGGTACTCCAGCTGTACATATTCGTATTTTCTAGGGAGAGTACTATACGAAATGTGGCGAACAAACATGATATTTCTGTTTGTATAGATGACATTTTATGCACTTGCCTAACGAAAAGACTTTGCTTTTCTCCTAAACCATTTTTACTGTGATTTTCTCGGTCCATTGCACATGAATTCCACACCAATTTATCGGATATGCCTGGATGAAACCGGAAATATCTGGTTTTGTTTTGGGCAACTCAATTCCAGATATTGCTACAGCCTCTGTGTTTGTGTTTTCCTCATATTATCCACAGACTTTATTGTTTTGAATGTTTTTTATCAGGGAACATTTAATTTTGTGCTTGGAAACACTAATTGGTTCCACATGGACTAACCAGCTCTACACATTCGTATTTTCCAGGGAGAAAGCTAGAGGAACTGAGGCAAACAAACATGATATTTCTGTTTGTATAGATGACATTTGATGCACTTGCCTAACGAAAAGACTTTGCTTTTGTCCAAAACCATTTTTTACTGTCATTCTCTCAGTCCATTGCATACGAATTCCACTGCACTTTGTCCGGATATGACTGGATGAAACTAGAAATATCCAGTTGTGTTTTGGCTAACTCAATCCGAATTATTGTGAAAGCCTCTGTGTTTGTGTTTTCTGGATATTACACACAGACTTTATTGTTTTGAATGTTTTCATCAGGGAACATTCAATTTTGTACCGTTGAAACACTAATTGGTTCATCAAGGGTGCTGCAGCTCTACATATTCGTATGTTCTATGGAGAATACTCTAAGAACTGCGGCGAACAAACATGATATTTCTGTTTTTATACATGACATTTTATGCACTTGCCTAACGAAAGGAATTTGCTTTTCTACAAAAGCATTTCTACTCTGATTTTCTCAGCCCATTGCATATGAATTCCACACCACTTTGTCTGGAAATGACCGGATGAAACCAGAAATATCCGGTTGTGTTTTGGCTAACTCAATCCGAAATATTGTGAAAGCCTCTGTGTTTGTGTTTTCTGGATATTATAGATGGACTTTATGGTTTTGAATGTTTTTATCAGGGAACATTTAATTTTATACCGTTGAAGAACTAATTGGTTCATCATGGGCACACCAGCCCTACACATTCATATGTTCTAGGGAGAAAGCTAGAGGAACCGCAGCAAACAAACATGATATTTCTGTTTGTATCGATGATATCTTATGGACTTGCCTAACAAAAGTACTTTGCTTTTCTCCAAAACCATTTTTCCTCTGATTTTCTCGGTCCATTGCATACGAATTCCACACCACTTTCTCTGGATATGTCTGGTTTTGTTTTGGCTAACTCAATTCCAGAAATTGCTACGGACTCTGTGTTTGTGTTTTCATCATATTATCCACGGACTTTATGGTTTTGAAAGTTTTTCATCAGGGAACATATAATTTTGTGCCTGGAAGCACTAATTGTTTCCACATGGAGACTCCAGCTCTACACATTCGTATTTTCTAGGAAGAAAGCTAGAGGAACTGCGGCAAACAAACATGATATTTCTGTTTGTATAGATGATATTTATGCACGTGCCTAACGAAAAGACTTTGCTTTTCTCCAAAACCATTTTTACTGTAATTTTCTTGGTCCATTGCATACGAATTCCACACCACTTTGTCAGGATATGACTGGATGAAACCAGAAATATCCGCTTGTGTTTTGGCTAACTCAATCCCAGATTGCTACAGCCTCTGTGTTTGTGTTTTCAGGTATTATCAATGGACTTTATTGTTTTGAATGTTTTTTATCAGGGAACATTTAATTTTGAGCTAAGATACACTAATTGTTTCCACATGGAGACACCAGCTCTACACATTCGTATTTTCTAGGGAGAAAGCTAGAGGAACTGCAGCAAACAAACATGATATTTTTGTTAGTTTCAATGACATTATATGCACTTGCCTAACAAAAAGACTTTGCTTTTCTCCAAAACCATTCTTACTGTGATTTTCTCGGACCATTGCATACGAATTCCACACCACTTTGTCCAGATATGACTGGAGGAATCCAGAAATATTCGGTTGTGTTTTGGCTAACTCAATCCGAAATATTGCTACAGCTTCTGTGTTTGTGTTTTCCGGATATTTTCAACGGACTTTATTGTTTTGAATGTTTTTTATCAAGGAACATTTAATTTTGTGCTTGGAAACACTAATTGGATCCACATGGAGACACCAGCTCTGCATAATCGTATTTTCTAGGGAGAAAGCTAGAGGAATTCAGCAAGCAAACATGATGTTTCTGTTAGTTTCGATGACATTTTTATCAATTGCCTAAAACAAAGACTTTGCTTTTCTCCAAAACAATTTTTACTCGGATTTTCTCGGTCGATTTCATACGAATTCCACACCAGTTTGTCCGGATATGACTGGAAGAAGCTGGAAATATCCGGTTGTGTTTTGGCTAACTCAATCCGAAATATTGCTACAGCCTCTGTGTTTGTGTATTCCTGATATTACCCATGGACTTTATTGTTTTGAATGTTTTTTATCAGGTAACATTTAATTTTGAGCTAAGATACACTAATTGGTTCCACATGGAGACACTAGATCCACATATTCGTATTTTCTAGGGAGAAAGCTAGAGGAACTTCGGCAAACAAACATGATATTTCTGTTTGTATCGATGACATTTTATGCACTTGCTAACAAAAAGACTTTGCTTTTCTCCAAAACCATTTTTACTGTGACTTTCTCAGTCAAGTACATAGGAATTCCACACCAGTTTGTCCAGATATGACTGGATGAAAGCGGAAATATCCGGTTTTGTTTTGGCTAACTCAATCCCAGATATTGCTACAGACACTGTGTTTGTGTTTTCTGGATATTATCAACGGACTTTATTGTTTTGGATGTTTTTTATCAAGGAACATTTTATTTTGAGCTTGGATACTGTAATTGGTTCCACATGGAGACACCATTTCTACACATTCTTATTTTCTAGGGAGAAATCTATAGGAACTGCGGCAAACAAACATGATATTTCTGTTTGTATAGATGACATTTTATGCACTTGACTAACGAAAAGACTTTGCTTTTCTCCAAAACCATTTTTACTGTGATTTTCTCGGTCCATTGCATACGAATTGCACAAAAGTTTGTCTGGATATGACTGGATGAAAACAGAATTATCCAGTTGTGTTTTGGCTAACTCAATCCGAAATATTGTGAAAGCCTCTGTGTTTGTGTATTCCTGACATTATCCACGAACTCTATGTTTTGAATGTTTTTTTATCAGGGAACATTTAATTTTGTGCTTGGAAACACTAATTGGTTCCACATGGAGACACCAGCTCCACACATTCGTAATTTCTAGGGAGAAAGCTAGAGGAACTGTGACAAACAAACTTGATATTTCTGTTTGTATAGATGACATTTTATGCACTTGCCTAACGAAAAGACTTCGCTTTTCTCCAAAACCATTCTTACTGTGATTTTCTTGGTCCATTGCATATGAATTCCACACCAGTTTCTCCGGATATGCCTGGATGCAACCAGAAATATCCAGTTGTGTATTGGCTAACTCAATCCGAAATATTGTGAAAGGCTCTGTGTTTGCGTTTTCTGGATATTATCGATGGACTGTATTGTTTTGAATGTTTTTATTAGGGAACATTAAATATTGTACCTTGGAAACACTGATTGGTTCATCATGGGGAGTTCAGCTCAACACATCGTATTTTCTAGGGAGAAAACTAGAGGAACTGCGGCAAACAAACATGACATTTCTGTTTGTATAGATGACATTTTATGCAGTTGCCTATGGAAAGACTTTGCTTTTCTACAAAACCATTCTTAATGTGATTTTCTCGGTCCATTCATACGACTTCCACACCAGTTTGTCTGGATATGACTGGATTAAACTGGAAATATCCGGTTTTGTTGTGGCTAACTCAATCCCAGATATTGCTAGAGTCTTTTTTTTTTGTGATTTTTGGATATTATCCACGGACTTTATTGTTTTGAATGTTTTTATCAGGGAACATTAAATTTTGTACCGTTGAAACACTTATTGGTTCATCATGGGAACTCCAGCTCTACACATTCGTATTTTCTAGGGGAAAGCTAGAGGAACTGTGACAATCAAAGTTGATATTTCTGTTTGTATAGATGACATTTTATGCACTTGCCTAACGAAAAGACTTTGCTTTTCTCCAAAACCATTTTTACTGTCATTCTCTCGGACCATTGCATACAAATTCCACACCAATTTGTCCGGATATGACTGGGTGAAACCATAAATATGTGGTTGTGATTTGGCTAACTCAAACCGAAATATTGTGAAATCCTCTGTGTTTGTGTTTTCTGGATATTATCGATGGACTTTATTGTTTTGAATGTTTTTATCAGGGAACATTTAATTTTGTACCGTTGAAACACTAATTGGTTCATCATGGGGACACCAGCTCCACACATTTGTATTTTCTAGGGAGAAAGCTAGAGGAACTGCGGTAAATAAAGATGACATTTCTGTTTGTATAGATGATTTTTTATGCACTGGCCTAACCAAAAGACTTTGCTTTTCTCCAAAACCATTTTTACTGTGATTTTCTCGGACCATTTCTTACGAATTCCACACCAGTTTGTCCGGATATGATTGGATTAAACCGGAAATATCCGGTTTTGTTTTGGCTAGCTCAATCCCAGGTATTCCTACAGCCTCTGTGTTTGTGTTTTCTGGTTATTATCAACGGAGTTTATGGTTTTGAATGTTTTTTATCGGGGAACATTTTATTTTGAGCTTGGATACAGTTATTGTTTCCACATGAAGACACCAGATCTACATATTCGTATTTTCTAGAGAGAAAGCTAGAGGAACTGCGACAAACGTTCATGATATTTCTGTTTGTATAGATGACATTTTATGCACTTGCCTAACGAAAAGACTTTGGTTTTCTCCAAAACCATTTTTACTGTTATTTTCTCGGTCCATTGCATACAAATTCCACAGCACTTTGTCCGGATATGACTGGATGAAACCGGAAATATCCGGTTTTCTTTTGGCTAACTCAAACCCAGATATTTCTACAGACTCTGTGTTTGTGTATTCCTGATATTATCCACGGACTATATTGTCTTGAATGTATTTTTCAGGGAACATTTAATTTTTGTGCTTGGAATCACTAATTGGTTCTACATGGAGACATCAGCTCTACACATTCGTATTTTCTAGGAAGGAAGCTAGAGGAACTGCGCCAAACAAACATGATATTTCTGTTTGTATCGATGACATTTTATGCACTTGCTTAATGAAAAACTTTGCTTTTCTCCAAAACCATTTTTACAGTGATTTTCTCAGTCCATTGCATACGAATTCCCCACCACTTTGTCCGAATACAACTGGATGAAAATGGAAATATCCAGTTGTGTTTTGGATAACGCAATCCCAGATTCTGCTACAGCCTCTTGTTTGTGTTTTCCGGACATTATCAATGGACTTTATTGTTTTGAATGTTTGTTATCAGGGAACATTTAATTTTGGGCTTGGAATCACTGATTGGTTCCTCATGGGGACACCAGCTCTACACATTCGTATTTTCTTGGGAGAAAGCTAGAGGAACTGCGACAAACAAACATGATATTTCGGTTTGTATCGATGATATTTTATGCACTTGCCTAACGAAAAGACTTTGCTTTTCTCCAAACCATTTGTACTGTGATTTTCTCGGTCCATTGCATACAAATTCCACACCACTTTGTCTGGATATGACTGGATGAAACCGGGAATATCAGCTTATGTTTTGGCTAACTCAATCCGAAATATTGTGACAGCCTCTGTGTTTGTGTTTTCTAGATATTAGCGATGGACTTTATTGTTTTGAATGTTTTTATCAGGGAACATTTAATTTTGTACAGTAGATACACTAATTGGTTCCACATGGAGACACCAGCTCTACATATTCATATTTTCTAGGTAGAATTTTAGAGGAACTACAACAAACAAACATGATATTTCTCTTTGTATAGATGGCTTTTTATGTACTTGCCTAACAAAAAGACTTTGCTTTTCTCCCAAACCATTTTTACTGTGATTTTCTCGGTCCATTGCATATGAATTGCACACCACTTTGTCCGGATATGACTGGATAAAACCAGAAATATCCAGTTGTGTTTTGGCTAACTCAATCCCAAATATTGTGAAAGCCTCTGTGTTTGTGTTTTCTGTATATTATAGATGGACTTTATGGTTTTGAATGTTTTTATTAGGGAACATTTAATTTTGTACCGTTGAAGAACTAATTGGTTCATCATGGTAACACCAGCTCTACTCATTCATATTTTCTAGGGAGAAAGCTAGAGGAACCGCAGCAAACAAACATGATATTTCTGTTTGTATCGATGATATTTTATGGACTTGCCTAACAAAAGTACTTTGCTTTTTTCCAAAACCATTTTTCCTCTGATTTTTTCGGTCCCTGGCATACGAATTCCACACCACTTTGTCCGGATATGACTGGTTGAAACCAGAAATATTTGGTTGTGTTTTGGCTAACTCAATCTGAAATATTGCTACAGCCTCTGTGTTTGCGTTTCCTGGATATTATCGATGGACTTTATTGTTTTGAATATTTTTTTTATCAGGGAGCATTTAATTTTGTGCTTGGAATCACTAATTGATTCCACATGGAGAAACCAGCTCTGCATGTTCCTATTTTCTAGGGAGAAAGCTAGAGGAACTTTCGCAAACAAACATGATATTTCTGTTTGTATCGATGAGAATTTATGCACTGGCTTAACGAAAACACTTTGCTTTTCTCCAAAACCATTTATACTGTGATTTTCTCGGTCCATTGCATACGAATTCCACACAACTTTGTCCGGATATGACTGGTTGAAACCGGAAATATCCAGTTGTGTTTTGGCTAACTCAATCCCAGATATTGCTACAGCTTCTGTGTTTGTGTTTTCCTGATGTTATCCATGGACTTTATTGTTTTGAATGTTTTTTTTTATCAGGGAGCATTTAATTTTGTGCTTGAATCACTAATTGGTTCCACATGGAGACACCAGCTCTACACATTCGTATTTTCTAGGGAGAAAGCTAGAGGAACTGCGGAAAACAAACATGATATTTCTGTTTGTATCGATGACATTTTATGCACTTGCCTAACAAAAAACTTTGCTTTTCTCCAAAACCATTTATACTGTGATTTTCTCGGTCCATTGCATACGAATTCCACACAACTTTGTCCGGATATTACTGGATGAAACCAGAAATATCCACTTATGTTTTGGCTAACTCAGTCCCAGTTATTGCTACAGCGTCTGTGTCTGTGTATTCCTAATATTATCCAATGACTTTATTGTTTTGAATGCTTTTTTATCAGGGAACACTTATTTTTGTGCTTGGAAACACTAATTGATTCTACATGGAGACACCAGCTCTACAAATTCATATTTTCTAGGGAGAAAGCTAGAGGAACTGCGGAAAACAAACATGATATTTCTGTTTGTATCGATGACATTTTATGCACTTGCTAACAAAAAGACTTTGCTTTTCTCCAAAACCATTTTTACTGTGATTTTCTCAGTCAAGTACATAGGAATTCCACACCAGTAGGTCTGGATATGACTGGATGAAACCGGAAATATCCGGTTTTGTTTTGGCTATCTCAATCCCAGATCTTGCTACAGCCTCTATGTTTGATTTTCCGGATATTATCAATGGACTTTATTGTTTTGACTGTTTTCTATCGGGGAACATTTAATTTTGAGCTCAGATAAACTAATTGGTTCCGCAAGGAGACACCAGCTCCACATGTTCGTATTTTCTAGGGAGAAAGCTAGAGGAACTGCGGCAAACGAACATGATATTTCTGTTAGTTTCGATTACATTTTATGCACTTGCCTAACAAAAAACTTTGCTTTTCTCCAAAACCATTTTTACTCTGATTTTCTCGGACCATTGCATACGAATTCCACAACACTTTGTCCGGATATGACTGGATGAAACCAGAAATATCCGGTTGTGTTTTGGGTAACTCAATCCGAAATATTGTGAAAGCCTCTGTGTTTGTGTTTTCCGGATATTATCGATGGACTTTATTGTTTTGAATGTTTTTATCAGGGAACATTTAATTTTGTAGCATAGAAACACGAATTGGATCATCATGGGGACACCAGCTCTACATATTGGTATTTTCTAGGGAGAAAGCTGGAGGAACTGCGGCAAACAAACTTGATATTTCTGTTTGTATAGATCACAATTTATGCACTGGCCTAACGAAAAGACTTTGGTGTTCTCCAAAACCATTTTTACTGTGATTTTCTCGGTCCATTGCATACGAATTCCACACCAATTTTTCTGAATACGACTGGATGAAACCAGAAATATCCATTTGTGTTTTGGCTAACTCAATCCTAAATATTGCTACAGCCTCTGGGTTTATGTTTCTGAATATTATCCGTGGGCTTTATTGTTTTGAATGTTTTTTATCAGGAACATTTAATTTTGTACCGTTGAAGAACTAATTGGTTCATCATGGGAACACCAGCTCTACACATTCATATTTTCTAGGGAGATAGCTAGAGGAACTGGGGCAAACAAACATGATATTTCTGTTTGTATCGATGATATTTTATAGACTTGCCTAATGAAAAGACTTTGCTTTTCTCCAAAACCATTTTTACTGTGATTTTCTCGGTCCATTGCATACGAATTCCATAACAGTTTGTCCTGAAAAGACTGGATTAAACCAGAAATATCTGGTTATGTTTTGGCTAACTCAATCCCAGATATTGCTACAGCCTCTGTGTTTGTGTATTCCTGATATTATCCATGGACTTTATTGTTCTGAATGTTTTTTATCAGGGAACCTTTAATTTTGTGCTTGGAAACACTAATAGGTTCCACATCGAGACTAGAGCTCTACACATTCGTATTTTCTAGGGAGAAAGCTAGAGGAACTGCGACAAAAAAAACCATGATGTTTCTGTTTGTATAGATGACATTTTATGCACTTGCCTAACGAAAAGACTTGGCTTTTCTCCAAAACCATTCTTACTGTGATTTTCTCGGTCCATTGCATACAAATTCCACACCACTTTGTCCGGATATGACTGGATGGAAACAGAAATTCCGGTTTTGTTTTTGCTAACTCCATCCGAAATATTGTGAAAGCCTCTGTGTTTGTGTTTTCTGGATATTATCAATGGACTTTATTGTTTTGAATGTTTTTTATCGGGGAACATTTAATTTTGAGCTCAGATAAACTAATTGGTTCCGCAAGGAGACACCAGCTCCACATGTTCGTATTTTCTAGGGAGAAAGCTAGAGGAACTGCGGCAAACGAACATGATATTTCTGTTAGTTTCGATTACATTTTATGCACTTGCCTAACAAAAAACTTTGCTTTTCTCCAAAACCATTTTTACTCTGATTTTCTCGGACCATTGCATACGAATTCCACAACACTTTGTCCGGATATGACTGGATGAAACCAGAAATATCCGGTTGTGTTTTGGGTAACTCAATCCGAAATATTGTGAAAGCCTCTGTGTTTGTGTTTTCCGGATATTATCGATGGACTTTATTGTTTTGAATGTTTTTATCAGGGAACATTTAATTTTGTAGCATAGAAACACGAATTGGATCATCATGGGGACACCAGCTCTACATATTGGTATTTTCTAGGGAGAAAGCTGGAGGAACTGCGGCAAACAAACTTGATATTTCTGTTTGTATAGATCACAATTTATGCACTGGCCTAACGAAAAGACTTTGGTGTTCTCCAAAACCATTTTTACTGTGATTTTCTCGGTCCATTGCATACGAATTCCACACCAATTTTTCTGAATACGACTGGATGAAACCAGAAATATCCATTTGTGTTTTGGCTAACTCAATCCTAAATATTGCTACAGCCTCTGGGTTTATGTTTCTGAATATTATCCGTGGGCTTTATTGTTTTGAATGTTTTTTATCAGGAACATTTAATTTTGTACCATTGAAGAACTAATTGGTTCATCATGGGAACACCAGCTCTACACATTCATATTTTCTAGGGAGATAGCTAGAGAAAACTGGGGCAAACAAACATGATATTTCTGTTTGTATCGATGATATTTTATAGACTTGCCTAATGAAAAGACTTTGCTTTTCTCCAAAACCATTTTTACTGTGATTTTCTCGGTCCATTGCATACGAATTCCATAACAGTTTGTCCTGAAAAGACTGGATTAAACCAGAAATATCTGGTTATGTTTTGGCTAACTCAATCCCAGATATTGCTACAGCCTCTGTGTTTGTGTATTCCTGATATTATCCATGGACTTTATTGTTCTGAATGTTTTTTATCAGGGAACCTTTAATTTTGTGCTTGGAAACACTAATAGGTTCCACATCGAGACTAGAGCTCTACACATTCGTATTTTCTAGGGAGAAAGCTAGAGGAACTGCGACAAAAAAAACCATGATGTTTCTGTTTGTATAGATGACATTTTATGCACTTGCCTAACGAAAAGACTTGGCTTTTCTCCAAAACCATTCTTACTCTGATTTTCTCGGTCCATTGCATACAAATTCCACACCACTTTGTCCGGATATGACTGGATGGAAACAGAAATTCCGGTTTTGTTTTTGCTAACTCCATCCGAAATATTGTGAAAGCCTCTGTGTTTGTGTTTTCTGGATATTATCAATGGACTTTATTGTTTTGAATGTTTTTTATCGGGGAACATTTAATTTTGAGCTCAGATAAACTAATTGGTTCCGCAAGGAGACACCAGCTCCACATGTTCGTATTTTCTAGGGAGAAAGCTAGAGGAACTGCGGCAAACGAACATGATATTTCTGTTAGTTTCGATTACATTTTATGCACTTGCCTAACAAAAAACTTTGCTTTTCTCCAAAACCATTTTTACTCTGATTTTCTCGGACCATTGCATACGAATTCCACAACACTTTGTCCGGATATGACTGGATGAAACCAGAAATATCCGGTTGTGTTTTGGGTAACTCAATCCGAAATATTGTGAAAGCCTCTGTGTTTGTGTTTTCCGGATATTATCGATGGACTTTATTGTTTTGAATGTTTTTTATCAGGGAACATTTAATTTTGTAGCATAGAAACACGAATTGGATCATCATGGGGACACCAGCTCTACATATTGGTATTTTCTAGGGAGAAAGCTGGAGGAACTGCGGCAAACAAACTTGATATTTCTGTTTGTATAGATCACAATTTATGCACTGGCCTAACGAAAAGACTTTGGTGTTCTCCAAAACCATTTTTACTGTGATTTTCTCGGTCCATTGCATACGAATTCCACACCAATTTTTCTGAATACGACTGGATGAAACCAGAAATATCCATTTGTGTTTTGGCTAACTCAATCCTAAATATTGCTACAGCCTCTGGGTTTATGTTTCTGAATATTATCCGTGGGCTTTATTGTTTTGAATGTTTTTTATCAGGAACATTTAATTTTGTACCATTGAAGAACTAATTGGTTCATCATGGGAACACCAGCTCTACACATTCATATTTTCTAGGGAGATAGCTAGAGAAAACTGGGGCAAACAAACATGATATTTCTGTTTGTATCGATGATATTTTATAGACTTGCCTAATGAAAAGACTTTGCTTTTCTCCAAAACCATTTTTACTGTGATTTTCTCGGTCCATTGCATACGAATTCCATAACAGTTTGTCCTGAAAAGACTGGATTAAACCAGAAATATCTGGTTATGTTTTGGCTAACTCAATCCCAGATATTGCTACAGCCTCTGCGTTTGTGTATTCCTGATATTATCCATGGACTTTATTGTTTTGAATGTTTTTATCAGGGACCCTTTAATTTTGTGCTTGGAAACACTAATAGGTTCCACATCGAGACTAGAGCTCTACACATTCGTATTTTCTAGGGAGAAAGCTAGAGGAACTGCGACAAAAAAAACCATGATGTTTCTGTTTGTATAGATGACATTTTATGCACTTGCCTAACGAAAAGACTTGGCTTTTCTCCAAAACCATTCTTACTCTGATTTTCTCGGTCCATTGCATACAAATTCCACACCACTTTGTCCGGATATGACTGGATGAAACCAGAAATATTCGGTTGTGTTTTGGCTAACTCCATCCGAAATATTGCTACAGCCTCTGTGTTTGTGTTTTCCGGATATTATCGATGGACTTTATTGTTTTGAATGTTTTTATCAGGGAACATTTAATTTTGTGATTGGAAACACTAATTGGTTCCACATGGAGACACCAGCTCTACACATTCGTATTTTCTAGGGAGAAAGCTAGAGGAACTGCGACAAACAAACATGATATTTCTGTTTGTATAGATCACAATTTATGCACTGGCCTAACGAAAAGACTTTGGTGTTCTCCAAAACCATTTTTACTGTGATTTTCTCGGTCCATTGCATACGAATTCCACACCAATTTTTCTGAATACGACTGGATGAAACCAGAAATATCCATTTGTGTTTTGGCTAACTCAATCCTAAATATTGCTACAGCCTCTGGGTTTATGTTTCTGAATATTATCCGTGGGCTTTATTGTTTTGAATGTTTTTTATCAGGAACATTTAATTTTGTACCGTTGAAGAACTAATTGGTTCATCATGGGAACACCAGCTCTACACATTCATATTTTCTAGGGAGATAGCTAGAGAAAACTGGGGCAAACAAACATGATATTTCTGTTTGTATCGATGATATTTTATAGACTTGCCTAATGAAAAGACTTTGCTTTTCTCCAAAACCATTTTTACTGTGATTTTCTCGGTCCATTGCATACGAATTCCATAACAGTTTGTCCTGAAAAGACTGGATTAAACCAGAAATATCTGGTTATGTTTTGGCTAACTCAATCCCAGATATTGCTACAGCCTCTGCGTTTGTGTATTCCTGATATTATCCATGGACTTTATTGTTTTGAATGTTTTTATCAGGGACCCTTTAATTTTGTGCTTGGAAACACTAATAGGTTCCACATCGAGACTAGAGCTCTACACATTCGTATTTTCTAGGGAGAAAGCTAGAGGAACTGCGACAAAAAAAACCATGATGTTTCTGTTTGTATAGATGACATTTTATGCACTTGCCTAACGAAAAGACTTGGCTTTTCTCCAAAACCATTCTTACTCTGATTTTCTCGGTCCATTGCATACAAATTCCACACCACTTTGTCCGGATATGACTGGATGAAACCAGAAATATTCGGTTGTGTTTTGGCTAACTCCATCCGAAATATTGCTACAGCCTCTGTGTTTGTGTTTTCCGGATATTATCGATGGACTTTATTGTTTTGAATGTTTTTATCAGGGAACATTTAATTTTGTGATTGGAAACACTAATTGGTTCCACATGGAGACACCAGCTCTACACATTCGTATTTTCTAGGGAGAAAGCTAGAGGAACTGTGACAAACAAACATGATATTTCTGTTTGTATAGATCACAATTTATGCACTGGCCTAACGAAAAGACTTTGGTGTTCTCCAAAACCATTTTTACTGTGATTTTCTCAGTCCATTGCATACGAATTCCACACCAATTTTTCTGAATACGACTGGATGAAACCAGAAATATCCATTTGTGTTTTGGCTAACTCAATCCTAAATATTGCTACAGCCTCTGGGTTTATGTTTCTGAATATTATCCGTGGGCTTTATTGTTTTGAATGTTTTTTATCAGGAACATTTAATTTTGTACCGTTGAAGAACTAATTGGTTCATCATGGGAACACCAGCTCTACACATTCATATTTTCTAGGGAGATAGCTAGAGAAAACTGGGGCAAACAAACATGATATTTCTGTTTGTATCGATGATATTTTATAGACTTGCCTAATGAAAAGACTTTGCTTTTCTCCAAAACCATTTTTACTGTGATTTTCTCGGTCCATTGCATACGAATTCCATAACAGTTTGTCCTGAAAAGACTGGATTAAACCAGAAATATCTGGTTATGTTTTGGCTAACTCAATCCCAGATATTGCTACAGCCTCTGCGTTTGTGTATTCCTGATATTATCCATGGACTTTATTGTTTTGAATGTTTTTATCAGGGAACATTTAATTTTGTGATTGGAAACACTAATTGGTTCCACATGGAGACACCAGCTCTACACATTCGTATTTTCTAGGGAGAAAGCTAGAGGAACTGCGACAAACAAACATGATATTTCTGTTCGTATAGATGACATTTTATGCACTTGCCTAATGAAAAGACGTTGCTTTTCTCCAAAACCATTTTTATTGTGATTTTCTCGGTCCATTGCATATGAATTCCACACTAGTTTGTCCGGATATGAATGGATGAAACCGGAAATGTCCAGTTTTGTTTTGGCTAACTCAATCCCAGATAATGCTACAGCCTCTGTGTTTGTTTTTTCCGGATATTATCGATGGACTTTATTGTTTTGAATGTTTTTATCAGGGAACATTTAATTTTGTGCTTGGAAACACTAATTGGTTCCACATGTGGACACCAGCTCCACACATTCGTATTTTCTAGGGAGAAATCTAGAGGAACTGCAGCAAACACACATGATATTTCGGTTTGTATAGATGACATTTTATGCACTTGCCTAACGAAAAGAGTTTGCTTTTCTCCAAAACCTTTTTTACTGTGATTTTCTCGGTCCATTGCATACGAATTCCCCACCACTTTGTCCAGATATGACTGGATGTAACCGGCAATATGCGGTATTGTTTTGGATTATTCAATCCCAGATATTGCTACAGCCTCTGTATTTGTCTTTTCTGGATATTATCAATGGACTTTATTTTTTTGAATGTTTTTTATCGGGGAACATTTTATTTTGAGCTTTGATAAGGTAATTGGTTCCACATGGAGACACCAGCTCTACATATTCATATTTTCTAGGTAGAAAGTTAGAGGAACTACAACAAACAAACATGATATTTCTCTTTGTATAGATGGCATTTTATGTACTTGCCTAACGAAAAGACTTTGCTTTTCTCCAAAACCATTTATACTGTAATTACCTCGGTGCATTGCATACGAATTCCACACCACTTTGTCCGGATATGACTGGATGAAAACGGAAATATCCAGTTGTGTTTTGGCTAACTCAGTCCCAGTTATTGCTACAGCGTCTGTGTCTGTGTATTCCTAATATTATCCAATGACTTTATTGTTTTGAATGCTTTTTTATCAGGGAACATTTATTTTTGTGCTTGGAAACACTAATTGATTCTACATGGAGACACCAGCTCTACAAATTCATATTTTCTAGGTAGAAATCTAGAGGAACTGGGACAAAAAAACATGATATTTCTGTTTGTATAGATGACATTTTATGCTATTGCCTAGCGAAAAGACGTTGCTTTACTCCAAAACCATTTTTACTGTGATTCTCTCAGTCCATTGCATACGAATTCCACTGCACTTTGTCCGGATATGCCCGGATGAAACCAGAAATATCCGTTTGTGTTTTGGCTCACTCAATCTGAAATATTGTGAAAGCCTCTGTGTTTGTGTTTTCTGTATATTATAGATTGACTTTATGGTTTTGAATGTTTTTATTAGGGAACATTTAAATTTGTACCATTGAAGAACTAATTGGTTCATCATGGGAACACCAGCTCTAAACATTCATATTTTCTAGGGAGAAAGCTAGAGGAACCGCAGCAAACAAACATGATATTTCTGTTTGTATCGATGATATTTTATGGACTTGCCTAACAAAAGTACTTTGCTTTTCTTCAAAACTATTTTTCCTCTGATTTTATTGGTCCATTGCATACGAATTCGACACCACTTTCTCCGGATATGACTGCATGAAACCAGACATATCCGGTTGTGTTTTGGCTAACTCAATCCGAAATATTGCTACAGCTTCTGTGTTGGTCTTTTCTGGATATTATCAATGGACTTTATTTTTTTGAAAGTTTTTTTATCAGGGAGCATTTAATTTTGTGTTTGGAATCACTAATTGGTTCCACATGGAGACACCAGCTCTACATGTTCGTATTTTCTAGGGAGAAAGCTAGAGGATTTGTGGCAAACAAACATGATATTTCTGTTTGTATAGATGATATTTTATGCACTGGCCTAACGAAAAGACTTTGCTTTTCTCCAAAACCATTTGTACTGTGATTTTCTCGGTCCATTGCATACGAAATCCACACAACTTTGTCCGGATATGACTGGATGAAACCGGAAATATCCAGTTGTGTTTCGGCCAACTCAATCCCAGATATTGCTACAGCCTCGGTGTTTGTGTTTTCCTGATATTATCGATGGACTTTATTGTTTGAATGTTTTTTATCTGGGGACATTTTATTTTGAGCTTGAATACAGTAATTGGTTCTACATGGAGACACCAGCTCTACATATTCGTATTTTCTAGGTAGAAAGTTAGAGGAACTGCGACAAACAAACATGATATTTCTGTTTGTATCGATGATATTTTATGCACTTGCCAAACGAAAAGACTTTGCTTTTCTCCTAAACCAATTTTACTCTGATTTTCTAAGTCAATTACATAGGAATTCCACACCAGTTTTTCTGGATATGACTGGATGAAACCGGAAATATCCGGTTTTGTTTTGGCTAACTCAATCCCAGATATTCCTACAGCCTCTGTGTTTGTGTTTTCCGGATATTATCAATGGACTTTATTGTTTTGACTGTTTTCTATCGGGGAACATTTAATTTTGAGCTCAGATAAACTAATTCTTCCGTAAGGCGACACCAGCTCTACATGTTTGATTTTCTAGGGAGAAAGCTAGAGGAACTGTGGCAAACGAACATGATATTTCTGTTAGTTTCGATTACATTTTATGCACTTGCCTAACAAAATGACTTTGCTCTTCTCCAAAACTATTTTTACTGTGATTTATTTGGCCCATTGCATACGAATTCCACAAACCTTTGTCAAGATATTACTGGATGAAACAAGAAATATCCCGTTGTGTTTTCTCTTACTCATTACGAAATATTGCTACAGCCTCTGTGTTTGTGTTTTCTGGATATTACTAACGGACTTTATTGTTTTGAATGTTTTTTATCAGGGAACATTTTATTTTGTGCTTGGAAACACTAATTGGTTCCACATGGAGAAACTAGCTCTACACATTCGTATTTTCTAGGGAGAAAGCTAGAGGAACTGAAACAAAAAAAACCATGATGTTTCTGTTTGTATAGATGACATTTTATGCACTTGCCTAACGAAAAGACTTTGCTTTTCTCCAAAACCATTCTTACTGTGATTTTCTCGGTCCATTACATACGAATTCCACACCACAATTCCACACTAATTGGTTCCACATGGAGAAACTAGCTCTACACATTCGTATTTTCTAGGGAGAAAGCTAGAGGAACTGTGGCAAACAAACATGATATTTCTCTTTGTGTAGATGATATTTTATGCACTTTCCTAAAGAAAAGACTTTGCTTTTCTCCAAAACCATTCTTACTGTGATATTCTCGGTCCATTGCATATGAATTACACACCACTGTGTCCTGATATGACTGGATGAAACCAGAAATATCCGGTTGTGTTTTGGCTAACTCAATCCGAAATATTGATACAGCCTTTGTGTTGGTGTATTCTTGATATTATCCATGGACTTTATTATTTTGAATGTTTTTTTCAGGGAACATTTAATTTTGTGCTTGGAAACACAAATTGGTTCCACATGGCGACACCAGCTCTACACATTCGTAATTTCTAGGGAGAAATCTAGAGGAATTGCGGCAAACAAACATGATATTTCTGTTTGTATCGATGACATTTTATGCACTTGCCTAACGAAAAGACTTGGCTTTTCTCCAAAACCATTTTACTGTGATTTTCTCGGTCCATTGCATACAAATTCCACACCAGTTTACCGGATATGACTGGATGAAACCTGAAATATCCGGTTGTGTTTTGGCTAACTCAATCCGAAATGTTGATACAGCATTTGTGTTGGTGTATTTGTGATGTTATCCATGGACTTTATTATTTTGAATGTATTTTATCAGGGAACATTAAATTTTGTGCTTGGAAACACAAATTTTTTCCACATGGAGACAACAGCTCTACACATTCGTATTTTTAGGGAGAAATCTAGAGGAACTGCGGCAAAGAAACATGATATTTCTGTTTGTATCGATGACATTTATGCTCTTGCATAACAAAAAGACTTTGCTTTTCTCCAAAACCATTTTTACTGTGATTTTCTCGGTCCATTACATATGAATCCCACAACAGTTTGTCCGGATATGACTGGATGAAACCAGAAATATCCGGTTTTATTTTGGCTAACTCAATCCCAGATATTGCTACAGCCTCTGTGTTTGTGTTTTCCAGATATTATCCATGGACTTTATTGTTTGGAATGTTTTTTATCGGGGAACATTTAATTTTGAGCCTAGATACAATCATTGGTACCACATGGAGACACCAGCTCTACACATTCGCATTTTCTAGGGAGAAAGCTCGAGGAACTGGGGCAAAAAACATGATGTTTGTTTTTGTATAGATGACATTTTATGCACTTGCCTAATGAAAAGACTTTGCTTTTCTCCAAAACCATCTTTACTCTGATTTCTGGGTCCATTGCATACGAATTCCGCAACACTTTGTCAGGATATGACTGGAGTAAACCAGAAATACCCGTTTTTTTTTTAGCTAACTCAATCCGAAATATTGTTAAAGACTCTGTGTTTGTGTTTTCTGGATATTATCGATGGAGTTTATTGTTTTGAATGTTTTTATCAGGGAACATTTCATTTCGTACCCTTGAAGCACTAATTGCTTCATCATGGGAACACCAGCTCTAAACATTCGTACTTTTTAGGAGGAAAGCTAGAGGAACTCTGGCAAACAAACATGATATTTCTGTTTGTATACATGACATTTTATGCGCTGGCCTAATGAAAAGACTTCGGTTTTCTACAAAACCATTTTTAATGTGATTTTCTCCATCTATTGCATACGAATTCCACACCAGTTTTTCCTGATATGACTGGATGAAACTGGAAATATCCGGTTTTGTTTTCACTAACTCAATCCCAGTTATTGCTACAGCCTCTGTGTTTGTGTTTTCCTCATATTATCCATGGACTTTATTGTTTTGAATGTTTTTTATCGGGGAACATTTAATTTTGAGTTTAGATACACTAATTGGTTCCACATGGAGACACCAGCTCTACACATTCGTGTTTTCTAGGTAGAAAGCTAGAGAAACTGTGGCAAACAAACATGATATTTGTATCGATGATATTTTATGCACTTGCCTAACGAAAAGACTTTGCTTTTCTCCTAAACCAATTTTACTCTGATTTTCTAAGTCAATTACATAGGAATTCCACACCAGTTTTTCTGGATATGACTGGATGAAACCGGAAATATCCGGTTTTGTTTTGGCTAACTCAATCCCAGATATTCCTACAGCCTCTGTGTTTGTGTTTTCCGGATATTATCAATGGACTTTATTGTTTTGACTGTTTTCTATCGGGGAACATTTAATTTTGAGCTCAGATAAACTAATTCTTCCGTAAGGCGACACCAGCTCTACATGTTCGATTTTCTAGGGAGAAAGCTAGAGGAACTGTGGCAAACGAACATGATATTTCTGTTAGTTTCGATTACATTTTATGCACTTGCCTAACAAAATGACTTTGCTCTTCTCCAAAACTATTTTTACTGTGATTTATTTGGCCCATTGCATACGAATTCCACAAACCTTTGTCAAGATATTACTGGATGAAACAAGAAATATCCCGTTGTGTTTTCTCTTACTCATTACGAAATATTGCTACAGCCTCTGTGTTTGTGTTTTCTGGATATTACTAACGGACTTTATTGTTTTGAATGTTTTTTATCAGGGAACATTTTATTTTGTGCTTGGAAACACTAATTGGTTCCACATGGAGAAACTAGCTCTACACATTCGTATTTTCTAGGGAGAAAGCTAGAGGAACTGAGACAAAAAAAACCATGATGTTTCTGTTTGTATAGATGACATTTTATGCACTTGCCTAACGAAAAGACTTTGCTTTTCTCCAAAACCATTCTTACTGTGATTTTCTCGGTCCATTACATACGAATTCCACACCACAATTCCACACTAATTGGTTCCACATGGAGAAACTAGCTCTACACATTCGTATTTTCTAGGGAGAAAGCTAGAGGAACTGTGGCAAACAAACATGATATTTCTCTTTGTGTAGATGATATTTTATGCACTTTCCTAAAGAAAAGACTTTGCTTTTCTCCAAAACCATTCTTACTGTGATATTCTCGGTCCATTGCATATGAATTACACACCACTGTGTCCTGATATGACTGGATGAAACCAGAAATATCCGGTTGTGTTTTGGCTAACTCAATCCGAAATATTGATACAGCCTTTGTGTTGGTGTATTCTTGATATTATCCATGGACTTTATTATTTTGAATGTTTTTTTCAGGGAACATTTAATTTTGTGCTTGGAAACACAAATTGGTTCCACATGGCGACACCAGCTCTACACATTCGTAATTTCTAGGGAGAAATCTAGAGGAATTGCGGCAAACAAACATGATATTTCTGTTTGTATCGATGACATTTTATGCACTTGCCTAACGAAAAGACTTGGCTTTTCTCCAAAACCATTTTACTGTGATTTTCTCGGTCCATTGCATACAAATTCCACACCAGTTTACCGGATATGACTGGATGAAACCTGAAATATCCGGTTGTGTTTTGGCTAACTCAATCCGAAATGTTGATACAGCATTTGTGTTGGTGTATTTGTGATGTTATCCATGGACTTTATTATTTTGAATGTATTTTATCAGGGAACATTAAATTTTGTGCTTGGAAACACAAATTTTTTCCACATGGAGACAACAGCTCTACACATTCGTATTTTTAGGGAGAAATCTAGAGGAACTGCGGCAAAGAAACATGATATTTCTGTTTGTATCGATGACATTTATGCTCTTGCATAACAAAAAGACTTTGCTTTTCTCCAAAACCATTTTTACTGTGATTTTCTCGGTCCATTACATATGAATCCCACAACAGTTTGTCCGGATATGACTGGATGAAACCAGAAATATCCGGTTTTATTTTGGCTAACTCAATCCCAGATATTGCTACAGCCTCTGTGTTTGTGTTTTCCAGATATTATCCATGGACTTTATTGTTTGGAATGTTTTTTATCGGGGAACATTTAATTTTGAGCCTAGATACAATCATTGGTACCACATGGAGACACCAGCTCTACACATTCGCATTTTCTAGGGAGAAAGCTCGAGGAACTGGGGCAAAAAACATGATGTTTGTTTTTGTATAGATGACATTTTATGCACTTGCCTAATGAAAAGACTTTGCTTTTCTCCAAAACCATCTTTACTCTGATTTCTGGGTCCATTGCATACGAATTCCGCAACACTTTGTCAGGATATGACTGGAGTAAACCAGAAATACCCGTTTTTTTTTAGCTAACTCAATCCGAAATATTGTTAAAGACTCTGTGTTTGTGTTTTCTGGATATTATCGATGGAGTTTATTGTTTTGAATGTTTTTATCAGGGAACATTTCATTTCGTACCCTTGAAGCACTAATTGCTTCATCATGGGAACACCAGCTCTAAACATTCGTACTTTTTAGGAGGAAAGCTAGAGGAACTCTGGCAAACAAACATGATATTTCTGTTTGTATACATGACATTTTATACGCTGGCCTAATGAAAAGACTTCGGTTTTCTACAAAACCATTTTTAATGTGATTTTCTCCATCTATTGCATACGAATTCCACACCAGTTTTTCCTGATATGACTGGATGAAACTGGAAATATCCGGTTTTGTTTTCACTAACTCAATCCCAGTTATTGCTACAGCCTCTGTGTTTGTGTTTTCCTCATATTATCCATGGACTTTATTGTTTTGAATGTTTTTTATCGGGGAACATTTAATTTTGAGTTTAGATACACTAATTGGTTCCACATGGAGACACCAGCTCTACACATTCGTGTTTTCTAGGTAGAAAGCTAGAGAAACTGTGGCAAACAAACATGATATTTGTATCGATGACATTTTATGCACTTGCCTAACGAAAAGACTTTGCTTTTCTCCAAAACCATTTTTACTGTGATTTTCTCAGTCCATTGCATACGAATCCCACACCACTTTGTCCGGATATGACTGGATGAAACCAGATATATCCATTTTATTTTGGCTAACTCAAATCCCAGATATTGCTACAGCCTCTGTGTTTGTGTATTCCTCATATTATAAAACGGACTTTATTGTTTTGAATGATTTTTATTAGGGGACATTTAATTTTGTACCGTAGAAACACAAATAGGATTAACATGGGGACACCAGCTCTACATATTCCTGTATTCTAGGGAGAAATCTAGAGGAACTGCAGCAAACAAACATGATATTTCTGTTTGTATAGATGACATTTTATGCACTTGCCCAAAGAAAAGACTTTGCTTTTCTCCAAAACCATTTTGAATGTGATTTTCTCAGTCCATTACATACGAATTCCACACCACTTTGTCTGGATATGACTGGATGAAACCAGAAATATCTGGTTGTGTTTTGGCTCACTATACCCCAGATATTACCACAGCCTCAGTGTCTGTGTTTTCTGGATATTATCGATGGATTTTAATGTTTTGAATGTTTTTATCGGGGAATATTTAATTTTGTGCTGGGAAACACTAATTGGTTCCACATGAAGACACCAGCTCTACACAGTCGTGTTTTCTAGGTAGAAAGCTAGAGAAACTGTGGCAAACAAACATGATATTTCTGTTTGTATCGATGACATTTTATGCACTTGCCTAACGAAAAGACTTTGCTTTTCTCCAAAACCATTTTTACTGTGATTTTCTCGGTCCATTGCATACGAAATCCACACCACTTTGTCCGGATATGACTGGATTAAACCAGATATATCGGGTTGTGTTTTGGCTAACTCAATCCGAAATATTGTGAAAGACTCTGTGTTTGTGTTTTCTGGATATTATCGATGGAGTTTATTGTTTTGAATGTTTTTATCAGGGAACATTTAATTTTGTACCGTTGAAACACCAATTGGTTCATCATGGGAACACAAGCTCTACACATTTGTATTTTCTAGGGAGAAAGCTAGAGGAACTGCGGCAAACATGATATTTCTGTTTGTATAGATGATATTTTATGCACTTGCCTAAAGAAAAGACTTTGCTTTTCTCCAGAACCATTTTTACTGTGATTTCTCGGTCCATTGCATATGAATTCCATACCAGTTTGTCCGGATATGACTGGATGAAACCAGAAATATCCCGTTTTATTTTGGCTAACTCAATCCCAGATATTGCTACAGCCTCTGTGTTTGTGTATTCCTCATATTATAAAATGGACTTTATTGTTTTGAATGATTTTTATTAGGGAACATTTAATTTTGAGCTTAGATACAGTAATTGGTTCCACATGGAGACAACAGCTCTACACATTTGTATTTTCTAGGGGCAAAGCTAGAGGAACTGCGGCAAACATGATATTTCTGTTTGTATAGATGATATTTTATGCACTTGCCTAAAGAAAAGACTTTGCTTTTCTCCAGAACCATTTTTACTGTGATTTTTCGGTCCATTGCATATGAATTCCATACCAGTTTGTCCAGATATGACTGGATGAAACCAGAAATATCCCGTTTTATTTTGGCTAACTCAATCCCAGATATTGCTACAACCTCTGTGTTTGTGTATTCCTCATATTATAAAATGGACTTTATTGTTTTGAATGATTTTTATTAGGGAACATTTAATTTTGAGCTTAGATACAGTAATTGGTTCCACATGGAGACACCAGCTCTACACATTTGTATTTTCTAGGGACAAAGCTAGAGGAACTGTGGCAAACAAACATGATATTTCTCTTTGTGTAGATGATATTTTATGCACTTTCCTAAAGAAAAGACTTTGCTTTTCTCCAAAACCATTCTTACTGTGATTTTCTCGGTCCATTGCATATGAATTCCACACCACTGTGTCCTGATATGACTGGATGAAACCAGAAATATCCGGTTGTGTTTTGGCTAACTCAATCCGAAATATTGATACAGCCTTTGTGTTGGTGTATTCTTGATATTATCCATGGACTTTATTATTTTGAATGTTTTTTTCAGGGAACATTTAATTTTGTGCTTGGAAACACAAATTGGTTCCACATGGCGACACCAGCTCTACACATTCGTAATTTCTAGGGAGAAATCTAGAGGAATTGCGGCAAACAAACATGATATTTCTGTTTGTATCGATGACATTTTATGCACTTGCCTAACGAAAAGACTTGGCTTTTCTCCAAAACCATTTTACTGTGATTTTCTCGGTCCATTGCATACAAATTCCACACCAGTTTACCGGATATGACTGGATGAAACCTGAAATATCCGGTTGTGTTTTGGCTAACTCAATCCGCAATGTTGATACAGCATTTGTGTTGGTGTATTCGTGATGTTATCCATGGACTTTATTATTTTGAATGTATTTTATCAGGGAACATTAAATTTTGTGCTTGGAAACACAAATTTTTTCCACATGGAGACAACAGCTCTACACATTCGTATTTTTAGGGAAAAATCTAGAGGAACTGCGGCAAAGAAACATGATATTTCTGTTTGTATCGATGACATTTATGCTCTTGCATAACGAAAAGACTTTGCTTTTCTCCAAAACCATTTTTACTGTGATTTTCTCGGTCCATTACATATGAATCCCACAACAGTTTGTCCAGATATGACTGGATGAAACCAGAAATATCTGGTTTTATTTTGGCTAACTCAATCCCAGATATTGCTACAGCCTCTGTGTTTGTGTTTTCCAGATATTATCCACGGACTTTATTGTTTGGAATGTTTTTTATCGGGGAACATTTAATTTTGAGCCTAGATACAATCATTGGTACCACATGGAGACACCAGCTCTACACATTCGTATTTTCTAGGGAGAAAGCTCGAGGAACTGGGGCAAAAAACATGATGTTTGTTTTTGTATAGATGACATTTTATGCACTTGCCTAATGAAAAGACTTTGCTTTTCTCCAAAACCATCTTTACTCTGATTTCTGGGTCCACTGCATACGAATTCCGCAACACTTTGTCAGGATATGACTGGAGTAAACCAGAAATACCCGTTTTTTTTAGCTAACTCAATCCGAAATATTGTTAAAGACTCTGTGTTTGTGTTTTCTGGATATTATCGATGGAGTTTATTGTTTTGAATGTTTTTATCAGGGAACATTTCATTTCGTACCCTTGAAACACTAATTGCTTCATCATGGGAACACCAGCTCTAAACATTCGTATTTTTTAGGAGGAAAACTAGAGGAACTCTGGCAAACAAACATGATATTTCTGTTTGTATACATGACATTTTATGCGCTGGCCTAATGAAAAGACTTCGGTTTTCTACAAAACCATTTTTAATGTGATTTTCTCCATCTATTTGCATACGAATTCCACACCAGTTTTTCCTGATATGACTGGATGAAACTGGAAATATCCGGTTTTGTTTTCACTAACTCAATCCCAGTTATTGCTACAGCCTCTGTGTTTGTGTTTTCCTCATATTATCCATGGACTTTATTGTTTTGAATGTTTTTTATCGGGGAACATTTAATTTTGAGTTTAGATACACTAATTGGTTCCACATGGAGACACCAGCTCTACACATTCGTGTTTTCTAGGTAGAAAGCTAGAGAAACTGTGGCAAACAAACATGATATTTGTATCGATGATATTTTATGCACTTGCCTAACGAAAAGACTTTGCTTTTCTCCAAAACCATTTTTACTGTGATTTTCTCAGTCCATTGCATACGAATCCCACACCACTTTGTCCGGATATGACTGGATGAAACCAGATATATCCATTTTATTTTGGCTAACTCAAATCCCAGATATTGCTACAGCCTCTGTGTTTGTGTATTCCTCATATTATAAAACGGACTTTATTGTTTTGAATGATTTTAATTAGGGAACATTTAATTTTGAGCTTAGATACAGTAATTGGTTCCACATGGAGACACCAGCTCTACACATTTGTATTTTCTAGGGAGAAAGCTAGAGGAACTGCGGCAAACATGATATTTCTGTTTGTATAGATGATATTTTATGCACTTGCCTAAAGAAAAGACTTTGCTTTTCTCCAGAACCATTTTACTGTGATTTCTCGGTCCATTGCATATGAATTCCACCCCATTTTGTCCGGATATGACTGGATGAAACCAGAAATATCCCGTTTTATTTTGGCTAACTCAATCCCAGATATTGCTACAACCTCTGTGTTTGTGTATTCCTCATATTATAAAATGGACTTTATTGTTTTGAATGATTTTTATTAGGGAACATTTAATTTTGAGCTTAGATACAGTAATTGGTTCCACATGGAGACACCAGCTCTACACATTTGTATTTTCTAGGGAGAAAGCTAGAGGAACTGTGGCAAACAAACATGATATTTCTCTTTGTGTAGATGATATTTTATGCACTTTCCTAAAGAAAAGACTTTGCTTTTCTCCAAAACCATTCTTACTGTGATTTTCTCGGTCCATTGCATATGAATTCCACACCACTGTGTCCAGATATGACTGGATGAAACCAGAAATATCCGGTTGTGTTTTGGCTAACTCAATCCGAAATATTGATACAGCCTTTGTGTTGGTGTATTCTTGATATTATCCATGGACTTTATTATTTTGAATGTTTTTTTCAGGGAACATTTAATTTTGTGCTTGGAAACACAAATTGGTTCCACATGGCGACACCAGCTCTACACATTCGTAATTTCTAGGGAGAAATCTAGAGGAATTGCGGCAAACAAACATGATATTTCTGTTTGTATCGATGACATTTTATGCACTTGCCTAACGAAAAGACTTGGCTTTTCTCCAAAACCATTTTACTGTGATTGTCTCGGTCCATTGCATACGAATTCCACACCAGTTTACCGGATATGACTGGATGAAACCTGAAATATCCGGTTGTGTTTTGGCTAACTCAATCCGCAATGTTGATACAGCATTTGTGTTGGTGTATTCGTGATGTTATCCATGGACTTTATTATTTTGAATGTATTTTATCAGGGAACATTAAATTTTGTGCTTGGAAACACAAATTTTTTCCACATGGAGACAACAGCTCTACACATTCGTATTTTTAGGGAGAAATCTAGAGGAACTGCGGCAAAGAAACATGATATTTCTGTTTGTATCGATGACATTTATGCTCTTGCATAACGAAAAGACTTTGCTTTTCTCCAAAACCATTTTTACTGTGATTTTCTCGGTCCATTACATATGAATCCCACAACAGTTTGTCCGGATATGACTGGATGAAACCAGAAATATCCGGTTTTATTTTGGCTAACTCAATCCCAGATATTGCTACAGCCTCTGTGTTTGTGTTTTCCAGATATTATCCACGGACTTTATTGTTTGGAATGTTTTTTATCGGGGAACATTTAATTTTGAGCCTAGATACAATCATTGGTACCACATGGAGACACCAGCTCTACACATTCGCATTTTCTAGGGAGAAAGCTCGAGGAACTGGGGCAAAAAACATGTTTGTTTTTGTATAGATGACATTTTATGCACTTGCCTAATGAAAAGACTTTGCTTTTCTCCAAAACCATCTTTACTCTGATTTCTGGGTCCATTGCATACGAATTCCGCAACACTTTGTCAGGATATGACTGGAGTAAACCAGAAATACCCGTTTTTTTTAGCTAACTCAATCCGAAATATTGTTAAAGACTCTGTGTTTGTGTTTTCTGGATATTATCGATGGAGTTTATTGTTTTGAATGTTTTTATCAGGGAACATTTCATTTCGTACCCTTGAAACACTAATTGCTTCATCATGGGAACACCAGCTCTAAACATTCGTATTTTTTAGGAGGAAAGCTAGAGGAACTCTGGCAAACAAACATGATATTTCTGTTTGTATACATGACATTTTATGCGCTGGCCTAATGAAAAGACTTCGGTTTTCTACAAAACCATTTTTAATGTGATTTTCTCCATCTATTGCATACGAATTCCACACCAGTTTTTCCTGATATGACTGGATGAAACTGGAAATATCCGGTTTTGTTTTCACTAACTCAATCCCAGTTATTGCTACAGCCTCTGTGTTTGTGTTTTCCTCATATTATCCATGGACTTTATTGTTTTGAATGTTTTTTATCGGGGAACATTTAATTTTGAGTTTAGATACACTAATTGGTTCCACATGGAGACACCAGCTCTACACATTCGTGTTTTCTAGGTAGAAAGCTAGAGAAACTGTGGCAAACAAACATGATATTTGTATCGATGATATTTTATGCACTTGCCTAACGAAAAGACTTTGCTTTTCTCCAAAACCATTTTTACTGTGATTTTCTCAGTCCATTGCATACGAATCCCACACCACTTTGTCCGGATATGACTGGATGAAACCAGATATATCCCGTTTTATTTTGGCTAACTCAAATCCCAGATATTGCTACAGCCTCTGTGTTTGTGTATTCCTCATATTATAAAACGGACTTTATTGTTTTGAATGATTTTTATTAGGGGACATTTAATTTTGTACCGTAGAAACACAAATAGGATTAACATGGGGACACCAGCTCTACATATTCCTGTATTCTAGGGAGAAATCTAGAGGAACTGCAGCAAACAAACATGATATTTCTGTTTGTATAGATGACATTTTATGCACTGGACTAGCGAACAGACTTTGCTTTTCTCCAGAATCATTTTTACTGTGATTTCTCGGTCCATTGCATATGAATTCCATACCAGTTTGTCCGGGTATAACTGCATGAAACCGGAAATATCCCATTTTCCTTTGGGTATCTCAATCCGAAATATTGCTACAGCCTCTGTGTTTGTGTTTTCAGGTATTATCAACGGACTTTATTGTTTTGAATGTTTATTATCAGGGAACATTTAATTTTGAGCTTACATACAGTAATTGGTTCCACATGGAGACACCAGCTCTACACATTTGTATTTTCTATGGAGAAAGCTAGAGGAACTGCGGCAAACATGATATTTCTGTTTGTATAGATGATATTTTATGCACTTGCCTAAAGAAAAGACTTTGCTTTTCTCCAGAACCATTTTTACTGTGATTTCTCGGTCCATTGGATATGAATTCCATACCAGTTTGTCCGGATATGACTGGATGAAACCAGAAATATCCCGTTTTATTTTGGGTAACTCAATCCCAGATATTGCTACAGCCTCTGTGTTTGCGTATTCCTCATATTATAAAACGGACTTTATTGTTTTGAATGATTTTTATTAGGGAATATTTAATTTCGAGCTTAGATACAGTAATTGGTTCCACATGGAGACAACAGCTCTACACATTTGTATTTTCTAGGGACAAAGCTAGAGGAACTGTGGCAAACAAACATGATATTTCTCTTTGTGTAGATGATATTTTATGCACTTTCCTAAAGAAAAGACTTTGCTTTTCTCCAAATCCATCCTTACTGTGATTTTCTCGGTCCATTGCATATGAATTCCACACCACTTTGTCCAGATATGACTGGATGAAACCAGAAATATCCGGTTGTGTTTTGGCTAACTCAATCCGAAATATTGATACAGCCTTTGTGTTGGTGTATTCTTGATATTATCCATGGACTTTATTATTTTGAATGTTTTTTTCAGGGAACATTTAATTTTGTGCTTGGAAACACAAATTGGTTCCACATGGCGACACCAGCTCTACATATTCGTAATTTCTAGGGAGAAATCTAGAGGAATTGCAGCATACAAACCTGATATTTCTGTTTGTATCGATGACTTTTAATGCACTTGCCTAAAGAAAAGACTTGGCTTTTCTCCAAAACCATTTTTACTGTGATTTTCTCAATCTATTTCATATGAATCCCACAACAGTTTGTCCGGATATGACTGGATGAAACCAGAAATATCCGGTTTTATTTTGGCTAACTCAATCCCAGATATTGCTACAGCCTCTGTGTTTCTGTTTTCAGGTATTATCAATGGACTTTATTGTTTCGAATGATTTTATCAGGGAACATTTAATTTTGTACCGTAGAAACACAAATAGGATTAACATGGGGACACCAGCTCTACATATTCCTGTATTCTAGGGAGAAATCTAGAGGAACTGCAGCAAACAAACATGATATTTCTGTTTGTATAGATGACATTTTATGCACTTGCCCAAAGAAAAGACTTTGCTTTTCTCCAAAACCATTTTGAATGTGATTTTCTCAGTCCATTACATACGAATTCCACACCACTTTGTCTGGATATGACTGGATGAAATCAGAAATATCTGGTTGTGTTTTGGCTCACTATACCCCAGATATTACCACAGCCTCAGTGTCTGTGTTTTCTGGATATTATCGATGGATTTTAATGTTTTGAAAATTTTTATCGGGGAATATTTAATTTTGTGCTGGGAAACACTAATTGGTTCCACATGAAGACACCAGCTCTACACATTCGTGTTTTCTAGGTAGAAAGCTAGAGAAACTGTGGCAAACAAACATGATATTTCTGTTTGTATAGATGACATTTTATGCACTTGCCTAACGAAAAGACTTTGCTTTTTTCCAAAACCATTTTTACTGTGATTTTCTCGGTCCATTGCATACGAAATCCACACCACTTTGTCCGGATATGACTGGATTAAACCAGATATATCGGGTTGTGTTTTGGCTAACTCAATCCGAAATATTGTGAAAGACTCTGTGTTTGTGTTTTCTGGATATTATCGATGGACTTTATTGTTTTGAATGTTTTTTATCAGGTAACATTTAATTTTGAGCTAAGATACACTAATTGGTTCCACATGGAGACACTAGATCCACATATTCGTATTTTCTAGGGAGAAAGCTAGAGGAACTTCGGCAAACAAACATGATATTTCTGTTTGTATCGATGACATTTTATGCACTTGCTAACAAAAAGACTTTGCTTTTCTCCAAAACCATTTTTACTGTGACTTTCTCAGTCAAGTACATAGGAATTCCACACCAGTTTGTCCAGATATGACTGGATGAAAGCGGAAATATCCGGTTTTGTTTTGGCTAACTGAATCCCAGATATTGCTACAGACACTGTGTTTGTGTTTTCTGGATATTATCAACGGACTTTATTGTTTTGGATGTTTTTTATCAAGGAACATTTTATTTTGAGCTTGGATACTGTAATTGGTTCCACATGGAGACACCATTTCTACACATTCTTATTTTCTAGGGAGAAATCTATAGGAACTGCGGCAAACAAACATGATATTTCTGTTTGTATAGATGACATTTTATGCACTTGACTAACGAAAAGACTTTGCTTTTCTCCAAAACCATTTTTACTGTGATTTTCTCGGTCCATTGCATACGAATTGCACAAAAGTTTGTCTGGATATGACTGGATGAAAACAGAATTATCCAGTTGTGTTTTGGCTAACTCAATCCGAAATATTGTGAAAGCCTCTGTGTTTGTGTATTCCTGACATTATCCACGAACTCTATGTTTTGAATGTTTTTTTATCAGGGAACATTTAATTTTGTGCTTGGAAACATTTATTGGTTCTTCATGGAGACACCAGCTCTACATATTTGTATTTTCTAGGGAGAAAGTTAGAGAAACTGCGGCAAACAAACATGATATTTCTGTTAGTTTCGATTGCATTTTATGCACTTGCCTAACAAAAAACTTTGCTTTTCTCCAAAACCATTTTTACTCTGATTTTCTCGGTCCATTGCATACGAATTCCACACTAGTTTGTCCGGATATGAATGGATGAAACCAGAAATGTCCAGTTGTGTTTTGGCTAACTCAATCCCAGATAATGCTACAGCCTCTGTGTTTGTTTTTTCCGTATATTATGAACGGACTTTATTGTTTTGAACGTTTTTATCAGGGAACATTTTATTTTGTGCTTGGAAACACTAATTGGTTCCACATGGGGACACCAGCTCCACACATTCGTATTTTCTAAGAAGAAAGCTAGAGGAACTGCGGCAAAGAAACATGATATTTCGGTTTGTATCGATGACATTTTATGCACTTGCCTAACGAAAAGAGTTTGCTTTTCTCCAAAACCTTTTTTACTGTGATTTTCTCAGTCCATTGCATACGAATTCCCCACCACTTTGTCCAGATATGACTGGATGTAACCGGCAATATGCGGTATTGTTTTGGATTATTCAATCCCAGATATTGCTACAGCCTCTGTATTTGTCTTTTCTGGATATTATCAATGGACTTTATTTTTTTGAATGTTTTTTATCGGGGAACATTTTATTTTGAGCTTTGATACAGTAATTGGTTACACATGGAGACACCAGCTCTACATATTCATATTTTCTAGGTAGAAAGTTAGAGGAACTACAATAAACAAACATGATATTTCTCTTTGTATAGATGGCATTTTATGTACTTGCCTAACGAAAAGACTTTGCTTTTCTCCAAAACCATTTATACTGTAATTATCTCGGTGCATTGCATACGAATTCCACACCACTTTGTCCGGATATGACTGGATGAAAACGGAAATATCCAGTTGTGTTTTGGCTAACTCAGTCCCAGTTATTGCTACAGCGTCTGTGTCTGTGTATTCCTAATATTATCCAATGACTTTATTGTTTTGAATGCTTTTTTATCAGGGAACATTTATTTTTGTGCTTGGAAACACTAATTGATTCTACATGGAGACACCAGCTCTACAAATTCATATTTTCTAGGTAGAAATCTAGAGGAACTGGGACAAAAAAACATGATATTTCTGTTTGTATAGATGACATTTTATGCTATTGCCTAGCGAAAAGACGTTGCTTTACTCCAAAACCATTTTTACTGTGATTCTCTCAGTCCATTGCATACGAATTCCACTGCACTTTGTCCGGATATGCCCGGATGAAACCAGAAATATCCGTTTGTGTTTTGGCTCACTCAATCTGAAATATTGTGAAAGCCTCTGTGTTTGTGTTTTCTGTATATTATAGATTGACTTTATGGTTTTGAATGTTTTTATTAGGGAACATTTAAATTTGTACCATTGAAGAACTAATTGGTTCATCATGGGAACACCAGCTCTAAACATTCATATTTTCTAGGGAGAAAGCTAGAGGAACCGCAGCAAACAAACATGATATTTCTGTTTGTATCGATGATATTTTATGGACTTGCCTAACAAAAGTACTTTGCTTTTCTTCAAAACTATTTTTCCTCTGATTTTATTGGTCCATTGCATACGAATTCGACACCACTTTCTCCGGATATGACTGCATGAAACCAGACATATCCGGTTGTGTTTTGGCTAACTCAATCCGAAATATTGCTACAGCCTCTGTGTTGGTCTTTTCTGGATATTATCAATGGACTTTATTTTTTTGAAAGTTTTTTTATCAGGGAGCATTTAATTTTGTGTTTGGAATCACTAATTGGTTCCACATGGAGACACCAGCTCTACATGTTCGTATTTTCTAGGGAGAAAGCTAGAGGATTTGTGGCAAACAAACATGATATTTCTGTTTGTATAGATGATATTTTATGCACTGGCCTAACGAAAAGACTTTGCTTTTCTCCAAAACCATTTGTACTGTGATTTTCTCGGTCCATTGCATACGAAATCCACACAACTTTGTCCGGATATGACTGGATGAAACCAGAAATATTCGGTTGTGTTTTGGCTAACTCAATCCGAAATATTGCTACAGCCTCTGTGTTTGTGTTTTCCTGATATTATCGATGGACTTTATTGTTTTGAATGTTTTTTATCTGGGGACATTTTATTTTGAGCTTGAATACAGTAATTGGTTCTACATGGAGACACCATCTCTACATATTCGTATTTTCTAGGTAGAAAGTTAGAGGAACTGCGACAAACAAACATGATATTTCTGTTTGTATCGATGACACTTTATGCACTTGCCAAACGAAAAGACTTTGCTTTTCTCCTAAACCAATTTTACTCTGATTTTCTAAGTCAATTACATAGGAATTCCACACCAGTTTTTCTGGATATGACTGGATGAAACCGGAAATATCCGGTTTTGTTTTGGCTAACTCAATCCCAGATATTCCTACAGCCTCTGTGTTTGTGTTTTCCGGATATTATCAATGGACTTTATTGTTTTGACTGTTTTCTATCGGGGAACATTTAATTTTGAGCTCAGATAAACTAATTCTTCCGTAAGGCGACACCAGCTCTACATGTTCGATTTTCTAGGGAGAAAGCTAGAGGAACTGTGGCAAACGAACATGATATTTCTGTTAGTTTCGATTACATTTTATGCACTTGCCTAACAAAATGACTTTGCTCTTCTCCAAAACTATTTTTACTGTGATTTATTTGGCCCATTGCATACGAATTCCACAAACCTTTGTCAAGACATTACTGGATGAAACAAGAAATATCCCGTTGTGTTTTCTCTTACTCAATACGAAATATTGCTACAGCCTCTGTGTTTGTGTTTTTTGGATATTACCAACGGACTTTATTGTTTTGAATGTTTTTTATCAGGGAACATTTTATTTTGTGCTTGGAAACACTAATTGGTTCCACATGGAGAAACTAGCTCTACACATTCGTATTTTCTAGGGAGAAAGCTAGAGGAACTGAGACAAAAAAAACCATGATGTTTCTGTTTGTATAGATGACATTTTATGCACTTGCCTAACGAAAAGACTTTGCTTTTCTCCAAAACCATTCTTACTGTGATTTTCTCGGTCCATTACATACGAATTCCACACCACAATTCCACACTAATTGGTTCCACATGGAGAAACTAGCTCTACACATTCGTATTTTCTAGGGAGAAAGCTAGAGGAACTGTGGCAAACAAACATGATATTTCTCTTTGTGTAGATGATATTTTATGCACTTTCCTAAAGAAAAGACTTTGCTTTTCTCCAAAACCATTCTTACTGTGATTTTCTCGGTCCATTGCATATGAATTACACACCACTGTGTCCTGATATGACTGGATGAAACCAGAAATATCCGGTTGTGTTTTGGCTAACTCAATCCGAAATATTGATACAGCCTTTGTGTTGGTGTATTCTTGATATTATCCATGGACTTTATTATTTTGAATGTTTTTTTCAGGGAACATTTAATTTTGTGCTTGGAAACACAAATTGGTTCCACATGGCGACACCAGCTCTACACATTCGTAATTTCTAGGGAGAAATCTAGAGGAATTGCGGCAAACAAACATGATATTTCTGTTTGTATCGATGACATTTTATGCACTTGCCTAACGAAAAGACTTGGCTTTTCTCCAAAACCATTTTACTGTGATTTTCTCGGTCCATTGCATACAAATTCCACACCAGTTTACCGGATATGACTGGATGAAACCTGAAATATCCGGTTGTGTTTTGGCTAACTCAATCCGCAATGTTGATACAGGATTTGTGTTGGTGTATTCGTGATGTTATCCATGGACTTTATTATTTTGAATGTATTTTATCAGGGAACATTAAATTTTGTGCTTGGAAACACAAATTTTTTCCACATGGAGACAACAGCTCTACACATTCGTATTTTTAGGGAGAAATCTAGAGGAACTGCGGCAAAGAAACATGATATTTCTGTTTGTATCGATGACATTTATGCTCTTGCATAACGAAAAGACTTTGCTTTTCTCCAAAACCATTTTTACTGTGATTTTCTCGGTCCATTACATATGAATCCCACAACAGTTTGTCCGGATATGACTGGATGAAACCAGAAATATCCGGTTTTATTTTGGCTAACTCAATCCCAGATATTGCTACAGCCTCTGTGTTTGTGTTTTCCAGATATTATCCACGGACTTTATTGTTTGGAATGTTTTTTATCGGGGAACATTTAATTTTGAGCCTAGATACAATCATTGGTACCACATGGAGACACCAGCTCTACACATTCGTATTTTCTAGGGAGAAAGCTCGAGGAACTGGGGCAAAAAACATGATGTTTGTTTTTGTATAGATGACATTTTATGCACTTGCCTAATGAAAAGACTTTGCTTTTCTCCAAAACCATCTTTACTCTGATTTCTGGGTCCATTGCATACGAATTCCGCAACACTTTGTCAGGATATGACTGGAGTAAACCAGAAATACCCGTTTTTTTTAGCTAACTCAATCCGAAATATTGTTAAAGACTCTGTGTTTGTGTTTTCTGGATATTATCGATGGAGTTTATTGTTTTGAATGTTTTTATCAGGGAACATTTCATTTCGTACCCTTGAAACACTAATTGCTTCATCATGGGAACACCAGCTCTAAACATTTGTATTTTTTAGGAGGAAAGCTAGAGGAACTCTGGCAAACAAACATGATATTTCTGTTTGTATACATGACATTTTATGCGCTGGCCTAATGAAAAGACTTCGGTTTTCTACAAAACCATTTTTAATGTGATTTTCTCCATCTATTGCATACGAATTCCACACCAGTTTTTCCTGATATGACTGGATGAAACTGGAAATATCCGGTTTTGTTTTCACTAACTCAATCCCAGTTATTGCTACAGCCTCTGTGTTTGTGTTTTCCTCATATTATCCATGGACTTTATTGTTTTGAATGTTTTTTATCGGGGAACATTTAATTTTGAGTTTAGATACACTAATTGGTTCCACATGGAGACACCAGCTCTACACATTCGTGTTTTCTAGGTAGAAAGCTAGAGAAACTGTGGCAAACAAACATGATATTTGTATCGATGATATTTTATGCACTTGCCTAACGAAAAGACTTTGCTTTTCTCGAAAACCATTTTTACTGTGATTTTCTCAGTCCATTGCATACGAATCCCACACCACTTTGTCCGGATATGACTGGATGAAACCAGATATATCCATTTTATTTTGGCTAACTCAAATCCCAGATATTGCTAAAGCCTCTGTGTTTGTGTATTCCTCATATTATAAAACGGACTTTATTGTTTTGAATGATTTTCATTAGGGGACATTTAATTTTGAGCTTAGATACAGTAATTGGTTCCACATGGAGACACCAGCTCTACACATTTGTATTTTCTAGGGAGAAAGCTAGAGGAACTGCGGCAAACATGATATTTCTGTTTGTATAGATGATATTTTATGCACTTGCCTAAAGAAAAGACTTTGCTTTTCTCCAGAACCATTTTTACTGTGATTTCTCGGTCCATTGCATATGAATTCCACCCCATTTTGTCCGGATATGACTGGATGAAACCAGAAATATCCCGTTTTATTTTGGCTAACTCAATCCCAGATATTGCTACAACCTCTGTGTTTGTGTATTCCTCATATTATAAAATGGACTTTATTGTTTTGAATGATTTTTATTAGGGAACATTTAATTTTGAGCTTAGATACAGTAATTGGTTCCACATGGAGACACCAGCTCTACACATTTGTATTTTCTAGGGACAAAGCTAGAGGAACTGTGGCAAACAAACATGATATTTCTCTTTGTGTAGATGATATTTTATGCACTTTCCTAAAGAAAAGACTTTGCTTTTCTCCAAAACCATTCTTACTGTGATTTTCTCGGTCCATTGCATATGAATTCCACACCACTGTGTCCAGATATGACTGGATGAAACCAGAAATATCCGGTTGTGTTTTGGCTAACTCAATCCGAAATATTGATACAGCCTTTGTGTTGGTGTATTCTTGATATTATCCATGGACTTTATTATTTTGAATGTTTTTTTTCAGGGAACATTTAATTTTGTGCTTGGAAACACAAATTGGTTCCACATGGCGACACCAGCTCTACACATTCGTAATTTCTAGGGAGAAATCTAGAGGAATTGCGGCAAACAAACATGATATTTCTGTTTGTATCGATGACATTTTATGCACTTGCCTAACGAAAAGACTTGGCTTTTCTCCAAAACCATTTTACTGTGATTTTCTCGGTCCATTGCATACGAATTCCACACCAGTTTACCGGATATGACTGGATGAAACCTGAAATATCCGGTTGTGTTTTGGCTAACTCAATCCGCAATGTTGATACAGCATTTGTGTTGGTGTATTCGTGATGTTATCCATGGACTTTATTATTTTGAATGTATTTTATCAGGGAACATTAAATTTTGTGCTTGGAAACACAAATTTTTTCCACATGGAGACAACAGCTCTACACATTCGTATTTTTAGGGAGAAATCTAGAGGAACTGCGGCAAAGAAACATGATATTTCTGTTTGTATCGATGACATTTATGCTCTTGCATAACGAAAAGACTTTGCTTTTCTCCAAAACCATTTTTACTGTGATTTTCTCGGTCCATTACATATGAATCCCACAACAGTTTGTCCGGATATGACTGGATGAAACCAGAAATATCCGGTTTTATTTTGGCTAACTCAATCCCAGATATTGCTACAGCCTCTGTGTTTGTGTTTTCCAGATATTATCCATGGACTTTATTGTTTGGAATGTTTTTTATCGGGGAACATTTAATTTTGAGCCTAGATACAATCATTGGTACCACATGGAGACACCAGCTCTACACATTCGTATTTTCTAGGGAGAAAGCTCGAGGAACTGGGGCAAAAAACATGATGTTTGTTTTTGTATAGATGACATTTTATGCACTTGCCTAATGAAAAGACTTTGCTTTTCTCCAAAACCATCTTTACTCTGATTTCTGGGTCCATTGCATACGAATTCCGCAACACTTTGTCAGGATATGACTGGAGTAAACCAGAAATACCCGTTTTTTTTAGCTAACTCAATCCGAAATATTGTTAAAGACTCTGTGTTTGTGTTTTCTGGATATTATCGATGGAGTTTATTGTTTTGAATGATTTTTATTAGGGAACATTTAATTTTGAGCTTAGATACAGTAATTGGTTCCACATGGAGACACCAGCTCTACACATTTGTATTTTCTAGGGACAAAGCTAGAGGAACTGTGGCAAACAACATGATATTTCTCTTTGTGTAGATGATATTTTATGCACTTTCCTAAAGAAAAGACTTTGCTTTTCTCCAAAACCATTCTTACTGTGATTTTCTCGGTCCATTGCATATGAATTCCACACCACTGTGTCCAGATATGACTGGATGAAACCAGAAATATCCGGTTGTGTTTTGGCTAACTCAATCCGAAATATTGATACAGCCTTTGTGTTGGTGTATTCTTGATATTATCCATGGACTTTATTATTTTGAATGTTTTTTTTCAGGGAACATTTAATTTTGTGCTTGGAAACACAAATTGGTTCCACATGGCGACACCAGCTCTACACATTCGTAATTTCTAGGGAGAAATCTAGAGGAATTGCGGCAAACAAACATGATATTTCTGTTTGTATCGATGACATTTTATGCACTTGCCTAACGAAAAGACTTGGCTTTTCTCCAAAACCATTTTACTGTGATTTTCTCGGTCCATTGCATACGAATTCCACACCAGTTTACCGGATATGACTGGATGAAACCTGAAATATCCGGTTGTGTTTTGGCTAACTCAATCCGCAATGTTGATACAGCATTTGTGTTGGTGTATTCGTGATGTTATCCATGGACTTTATTATTTTGAATGTATTTTATCAGGGAACATTAAATTTTGTGCTTGGAAACACAAATTTTTTCCACATGGAGACAACAGCTCTACACATTCGTATTTTTAGGGAGAAATCTAGAGGAACTGCGGCAAAGAAACATGATATTTCTGTTTGTATCGATGACATTTATGCTCTTGCATAACGAAAAGACTTTGCTTTTCTCCAAAACCATTTTTACTGTGATTTTCTCGGTCCATTACATATGAATCCCACAACAGTTTGTCCGGATATGACTGGATGAAACCAGAAATATCCGGTTTTATTTTGGCTAACTCAATCCCAGATATTGCTACAGCCTCTGTGTTTGTGTTTTCCAGATATTATCCATGGACTTTATTGTTTGGAATGTTTTTTATCGGGGAACATTTAATTTTGAGCCTAGATACAATCATTGGTACCACATGGAGACACCAGCTCTACACATTCGTATTTTCTAGGGAGAAAGCTCGAGGAACTGGGGCAAAAAACATGATGTTTGTTTTTGTATAGATGACATTTTATGCACTTGCCTAATGAAAAGACTTTGCTTTTCTCCAAAACCATCTTTACTCTGATTTCTGGGTCCATTGCATACGAATTCCGCAACACTTTGTCAGGATATGACTGGAGTAAACCAGAAATACCCGTTTTTTTTAGCTAACTCAATCCGAAATATTGTTAAAGACTCTGTGTTTGTGTTTTCTGGATATTATCGATGGAGTTTATTGTTTTGAATGTTTTTATCAGGGAACATTTCATTTCGTACCCTTGAAACACTAATTGCTTCATCATGGGAACACCAGCTCTAAACATTCGTATTTTTTAGGAGGAAAGCTAGAGGAACTCTGGCAAACAAACATGATATTTCTGTTTGTATACATGACATTTTATGCGCTGGCCTAATGAAAAGACTTCGGTTTTCTACAAAACCATTTTTAATGTGATTTTCTCCATCTATTGCATACGAATTCCACACCAGTTTTTCCTGATATGACTGGATGAAACTGGAAATATCCGGTTTTGTTTTCACTAACTCAATCCCAGTTATTGCTACAGCCTCTGTGTTTGTGTTTTCCTCATATTATCCATGGACTTTATTGTTTTGAATGTTTTTTATCGGGGAACATTTAATTTTGAGTTTAGATACACTAATTGGTTCCACATGGAGACACCAGCTCTACACATTCGTGTTTTCTAGGTAGAAAGCTAGAGAAACTGTGGCAAACAAACATGATATTTGTATCGATGATATTTTATGCACTTGCCTAACGAAAAGACTTTGCTTTTCTCCAAAACCATTTTTACTGTGATTTTCTCAGTCCATTGCATACGAATCCCACACCACTTTGTCCGGATATGACTGGATGAAACCAGATATATCCATTTTATTTTGGCTAACTCAAATCCCAGATATTGCTAAAGCCTCTGTGTTTGTGTATTCCTCATATTATAAAATGGACTTTATTGTTTTGAATGATTTTCATTAGGGGACATTTAATTTTGAGCTTAGATACAGTAATTGGTTCCACATGGAGACACCAGCTCTACACATTTGTATTTTCTAGGGAGAAAGCTAGAGGAACTGCGGCAAACATGATATTTCTGTTTGTATAGATGATATTTTATGCACTTGCCTAAAGAAAAGACTTTGCTTTTCTCCAGAACCATTTTTACTGTGATTTCTCGGTCCATTGCATATGAATTCCATACCAGTTTGTCCGGATATGACTGGATGAAACCAGAAATATCCCGTTTTATTTTGGCTAACTCAATCCCAGATATTGCTACAACATCTGTGTTTGTGTATTCCTCATATTATAAAATGGACTTTATTGTTTTGAATGATTTTTATTAGGGAACATTTAATTTTGAGCTTAGATACAGTAATTGGTTCCACATGGAGACACCAGCTCTACACATTTGTATTTTCTAGGGACAAAGCTAGAGGAACTGTGGCAAACAAACATGATATTTCTCTTTGTGTAGATGATATTTTATGCACTTTCCTAAAGAAAAGACTTTGCTTTTCTCCAAAACCATTCTTACTGTGATTTTCTCGGTCCATTGCATATGAATTCCACACCACTGTGTCCAGATATGACTGGATGAAACCAGAAATATCCGGTTGTGTTTTGGCTAACTCAATCCGAAATATTGATACAGCCTTTGTGTTGGTGTATTCTTGATATTATCCATGGACTTTATTATTTTGAATGTTTTTTTTCAGGGAACATTTAATTTTGTGCTTGGAAACACAAATTGGTTCCACATGGCGACACCAGCTCTACACATTCGTAATTTCTAGGGAGAAATCTAGAGGAATTGCGGCAAACAAACATGATATTTCTGTTTGTATCGATGACATTTTATGCACTTGCCTAACGAAAAGACTTGGCTTTTCTCCAAAACCATTTTACTGTGATTTTCTCGGTCCATTGCATACGAATTCCACACCAGTTTACCGGATATGACTGGATGAAACCTGAAATATCCGGTTGTGTTTTGGCTAACTCAATCCGCAATGTTGATACAGCATTTGTGTTGGTGTATTCGTGATGTTATCCATGGACTTTATTATTTTGAATGTATTTTATCAGGGAACATTAAATTTTGTGCTTGGAAACACAAATTTTTTCCACATGGAGACAACAGCTCTACACATTCGTATTTTTAGGGAGAAATCTAGAGGAACTGCGGCAAAGAAACATGATATTTCTGTTTGTATCGATGACATTTATGCTCTTGCATAACGAAAAGACTTTGCTTTTCTCCAAAACCATTTTTACTGTGATTTTCTCGGTCCATTACATATGAATCCCACAACAGTTTGTCCGGATATGACTGGATGAAACCAGAAATATCCGGTTTTATTTTGGCTAACTCAATCCCAGATATTGCTACAGCCTCTGTGTTTGTGTTTTCCAGATATTATCCATGGACTTTATTGTTTGGAATGTTTTTTATCGGGGAACATTTAATTTTGAGCCTAGATACAATCATTGGTACCACATGGAGACACCAGCTCTACACATTCGTATTTTCTAGGGAGAAAGCTCGAGGAACTGGGGCAAAAAACATGATGTTTGTTTTTGTATAGATGACATTTTATGCACTTGCCTAATGAAAAGACTTTGCTTTTCTCCAAAATCATCTTTACTCTGATTTCTGGGTCCATTGCATACGAATTCCGCAACACTTTGTCAGGATATGACTGGAGTAAACCAGAAATACCCGTTTTTTTTAGCTAACTCAATCCGAAATATTGTTAAAGACTCTGTGTTTGTGTTTTCTGGATATTATCGATGGAGTTTATTGTTTTGAATGTTTTTATCAGGGAACATTTCATTTCGTACCCTTGAAACACTAATTGCTTCATCATGGGAACACCAGCTCTAAACATTCGTATTTTTTAGGAGGAAAGCTAGAGGAACTCTGGCAAACAAACATGATATTTCTGTTTGTATACATGACATTTTATGCGCTGGCCTAATGAAAAGACTTCGGTTTTCTACAAAACCATTTTTAATGTGATTTTCTCCATCTATTGCATACGAATTCCACACCAGTTTTTCCTGATATGACTGGATGAAACTGGAAATATCTGGTTTTGTTTTCACTAACTCAATCCCAGTTATTGCTACAGCCTCTGTGTTTGTGTTTTCCTCATATTATCCATGGACTTTATTGTTTTGAATGTTTTTTATCGGGGAACATTTAATTTTGAGTTTAGATACACTAATTGGTTCCACATGGAGACACCAGCTCTACACATTCGTGTTTTCTAGGTAGAAAGCTAGAGAAACTGTGGCAAACAAACATGATATTTGTATCGATGATATTTTATGCACTTGCCTAACGAAAAGACTTTGCTTTTCTCCAAAACCATTTTTACTGTGATTTTCTCAGTCCATTGCATACGAATCCCACACCACTTTGTCCGGATATGACTGGATGAAACCAGATATATCCATTTTATTTTGGCTAACTCAAATCCCAGATATTGCTACAGCCTCTGTGTTTGTGTATTCCTCATATTATAAAACGGACTTTATTTTTTGAATGATTTTCATTAGGGGACATTTAATTTTGAGCTTAGATACAGTAATTGGTTCCACATGGAGACACCAGCTCTACACATTTGTATTTTCTAGGGAGAAAGCTAGAGGAACTGCGGCAAACATGATATTTCTGTTTGTATAGATGATATTTTATGCACTTGCCTAAAGAAAAGACTTTGCTTTTCTCCAGAACCATTTTTACTGTGATTTCTCGGTCCATTGCATATGAATTCCACCCCATTTTGTCCGGATATGACTGGATGAAACCAGAAATATCCCGTTTTATTTTGGCTAACTCAATCCCAGATATTGCTACAACCTCTGTGTTTGTGTATTCCTCATATTATAAAATGGACTTTATTGTTTTGAATGATTTTTATTAGGGAACATTTAATTTTGAGCTTAGATACAGTAATTGGTTCCACATGGAGACACCAGCTCTACACATTTGTATTTTCTAGGGACAAAGCTAGAGGAACTGTGGCAAACAAACATGATATTTCTCTTTGTGTAGATGATATTTTATGCACTTTCCTAAAGAAAAGACTTTGCTTTTCTCCAAAACCATTCTTACTGTGATTTTCTCGGTCCATTGCATATGAATTCCACACCACTGTGTCCAGATATGACTGGATGAAACCAGAAATATCCGGTTGTGTTTTGGCTAACTCAATCCGAAATATTGATACAGCCTTTGTGTTGGTGTATTCTTGATATTATCCATGGACTTTATTATTTTGAATGTTTTTTTCAGGGAACATTTAATTTTGTGCTTGGAAACACAAATTGGTTCCACATGGCGACACCAGCTCTACACATTCGTAATTTCTAGGGAGAAATCTAGAGGAATTGCGGCAAACAAACATGATATTTCTGTTTGTATCGATGACATTTTATGCACTTGCCTAACGAAAAGACTTGGCTTTTCTCCAAAACCATTTTACTGTGATTTTCTCGGTCCATTGCATACGAATTCCACACCAGTTTACCGGATATGCCTGGATGAAACCTGAAATATCCGGTTGTGTTTTGGCTAACTCAATCCGCAATGTTGATACAGCATTTGTGTTGGTGTATTCGTGATGTTATCCATGGACTTTATTATTTTGAATGTATTTTATCAGGGAACATTAAATTTTGTGCTTGGAAACACAAATTTTTTCCACATGGAGACAACAGCTCTACACATTCGTATTTTTAGGGAGAAATCTAGAGGAACTGCGGCAAAGAAACATGATATTTTTGTTTGTATCAATGACATTTATGCTCTTGCATAACGAAAAGACTTTGCTTTTCTCCAAAACCATTTTACTGTGATTTTCTCGGTCCATTACATATGAATCCCACAACAGTTTGTCCGGATATGACTGGATGAAACCAGAAATATCCGGTTTTATTTTGGCTAACTCAATCCCAGATATTGCTACAGCCTCTGTGTTTGTGTTTTCCAGATATTATCCACGGACTTTATTGTTTGGAATGTTTTTTATCGGGGAACATTTAATTTTGAGCCTAGATACAATCATTGGTACCACATGGAGACACCAGCTCTACACATTCGTATTTTCTAGGGAGAAAGCTCGAGGAACTGGGGCAAAAAACATGATGTTTGTTTTTGTATAGATGACATTTTATGCACTTGCCTAATGAAAAGACTTTGCTTTTCTCCAAAACCATCTTTACTCTGATTTCTGGGTCCATTGCATACGAATTCCGCAACACTTTGTCAGGATATGACTGGAGTAAACCAGAAATACCCGTTTTTTTTAGCTAACTCAATCCGAAATATTGTTAAAGACTCTGTGTTTGTGTTTTCTGGATATTATCGATGGAGTTTATTGTTTTGAATGTTTTTATCAGGGAACATTTCATTTCGTACCCTTGAAACACTAATTGCTTCATCATGGGAACACCAGCTCTAAACATTCGTATTTTTTAGGAGGAAAGCTAGAGGAACTCTGGCAAACAAACATGATATTTCTGTTTGTATACATGACATTTTATGCGCTGGCCTAATGAAAAGACTTCGGTTTTCTACAAAACCATTTTTAATGTGATTTTCTCCATCTATTGCATACGAATTCCACACCAGTTTTTCCTGATATGACTGGATGAAACTGGAAATATCCGGTTTTGTTTTCACTAACTCAATCCCAGTTATTGCTACAGCCTCTGTGTTTGTGTTTTCCTCATATTATCCATGGACTTTATTGTTTTGAATGTTTTTTATCGGGGAACATTTAATTTTGAGTTTAGATACACTAATTGGTTCCACATGGAGACACCAGCTCTACACATTCGTGTTTTCTAGGTAGAAAGCTAGAGAAACTGTGGCAAACAAACATGATATTTGTATCGATGATATTTTATGCACTTGCCTAACGAAAAGACTTTGCTTTTCTCCAAAACCATTTTTACTGTGATTTTCTCAGTCCATTGCATACGAATCCCACACCACTTTGTCCGGATATGACTGGATGAAACCAGATATATCCATTTTATTTTGGCTAACTCAAATCCCAGATATTGCTACAGCCTCTGTGTTTGTGTATTCCTCATATTATAAAACGGACTTTATTTTTTGAATGATTTTTATTAGGGAACATTTAATTTTGAGCTTAGATACAGTAATTGGTTCCACATGGAGACACCAGCTCTACACATTTGTATTTTCTAGGGAGAAAGCTAGAGGAACTGCGGCAAACATGATATTTCTGTTTGTATAGATGACATTTTATGCACTTGCCTAAAGAAAAGACTTTGCTTTTCTCCAGAACCATTTTTACTGTGATTTCTCGGTCCATTGCATATGAATTCCATACCAGTTTGTCCGGATATGACTGGATGAAACCAGAAATATCCCGTTTTATTTTGGCTAACTCAATCCCAGATATTGCTACAACCTCTGTGTTTGTGTATTCCTCATATTATAAAATGGACTTTATTGTTTTGAATGATTTTTATTAGGGAACATTTAATTTTGAGCTTAGATACAGTAATTGGTTCCACATGGAGACACCAGCTCTACACATTTGTATTTTCTAGGGACAAAGCTAGAGGAACTGTGGCAAACAAACATGATATTTCTCTTTGTGTAGATGATATTTTATGCACTTTCCTAAAGAAAAGACTTTGCTTTTCTCCAAAACCATTCTTACTGTGATTTTCTCGGTCCATTGCATATGAATTCCACACCACTGTGTCCAGATATGACTGGATGAAACCAGAAATATCCGGTTGTGTTTTGGCTAACTCAATCCGAAATATTGATACAGCCTTTGTGTTGGTGTATTCTTGATATTATCCATGGACTTTATTATTTTGAATGTTTTTTTCAGGGAACATTTAATTTTGTGCTTGGAAACACAAATTAGTTCCACATGGCGACACCAGCTCTACACATTCGTAATTTCTAGGGAGAAATCTAGAGGAATTGCGGCAAACAAACATGATATTTCTGTTTGTATCGATGACATTTTATGCACTTGCCTAACGAAAAGACTTGGCTTTTCTCCAAAACCATTTTACTGTGATTGTCTCGGTCCATTGCATACGAATTCCACACCAGTTTACCGGATATGACTGGATGAAACCTGAAATATCCGGTTGTGTTTTGGCTAACTCAATCCGCAATGTTGATACAGCATTTGTGTTGGTGTATTCGTGATGTTATCCATGGACTTTATTATTTTGAATGTATTTTATCAGGGAACATTAAATTTTGTGCTTGGAAACACAAATTTTTTCCACATGGAGACAACAGCTCTACACATTCGTATTTTTAGGGAGAAATCTAGAGGAACTGCGGCAAAGAAACATGATATTTCTGTTTGTATCGATGACATTTATGCTCTTGCATAACGAAAAGACTTTGCTTTTCTCCAAAACCATTTTTACTGTGATTTTCTCGGTCCATTACATATGAATCCCACAACAGTTTGTCCGGATATGACTGGATGAAACCAGAAATATCCGGTTTTATTTTGGCTAACTCAATCCCAGATATTGCTACAGCCTCTGTGTTTGTGTTTTCCAGATATTATCCATGGACTTTATTGTTTGGAATGTTTTTTATCGGGGAACATTTAATTTTGAGCCTAGATACAATCATTGGTACCACATGGAGACACCAGCTCTACACATTCGTATTTTCTAGGGAGAAAGCTCGAGGAACTGGGGCAAAAAACATGATGTTTGTTTTTGTATAGATGACATTTTATGCACTTGCCTAATGAAAAGACTTTGCTTTTCTCCAAAATCATCTTTACTCTGATTTCTGGGTCCATTGCATACGAATTCCGCAACACTTTGTCAGGATATGACTGGAGTAAACCAGAAATACCCGTTTTTTTTAGCTAACTCAATCCGAAATATTGTTAAAGACTCTGTGTTTGTGTTTTCTGGATATTATCGATGGAGTTTATTGTTTTGAATGTTTTTATCAGGGAACATTTCATTTCGTACCCTTGAAACACTAATTGCTTCATCATGGGAACACCAGCTCTAAACATTCGTATTTTTTAGGAGGAAAGCTAGAGGAACTCTGGCAAACAAACATGATATTTCTGTTTGTATACATGACATTTTATGCGCTGGCCTAATGAAAAGACTTCGGTTTTCTACAAAACCATTTTTAATGTGATTTTCTCCATCTATTGCATACGAATTCCACACCAGTTTTTCCTGATATGACTGGATGAAACTGGAAATATCTGGTTTTGTTTTCACTAACTCAATCCCAGTTATTGCTACAGCCTCTGTGTTTGTGTTTTCCTCATATTATCCATGGACTTTATTGTTTTGAATGTTTTTTATCGGGGAACATTTAATTTTGAGTTTAGATACACTAATTGGTTCCACATGGAGACACCAGCTCTACACATTCGTGTTTTCTAGGTAGAAAGCTAGAGAAACTGTGGCAAACAAACATGATATTTGTATCGATGATATTTTATGCACTTGCCTAACGAAAAGACTTTGCTTTTCTCCAAAACCATTTTTACTGTGATTTTCTCAGTCCATTGCATACGAATCCCACACCACTTTGTCCGGATATGACTGGATGAAACCAGATATATCCATTTTATTTTGGCTAACTCAAATCCCAGATATTGCTACAGCCTCTGTGTTTGTGTATTCCTCATATTATAAAACGGACTTTATTTTTTGAATGATTTTCATTAGGGGACATTTAATTTTGAGCTTAGATACAGTAATTGGTTCCACATGGAGACACCAGCTCTACACATTTGTATTTTCTAGGGAGAAAGCTAGAGGAACTGCGACAAACATGATATTTCTGTTTGTATAGATGATATTTTATGCACTTGCCTAAAGAAAAGACTTTGCTTTTCTCCAGAACCATTTTTACTGTGATTTCTCGGTCCATTGCATATGAATTCCACCCCATTTTGTCCGGATATGACTGGATGAAACCAGAAATATCCCGTTTTATTTTGGCTAACTCAATCCCAGATATTGCTACAACCTCTGTGTTTGTGTATTCCTCATATTATAAAATGGACTTTATTGTTTTGAATGATTTTTATTAGGGAACATTTAATTTTGAGCTTAGATACAGTAATTGGTTCCACATGGAGACACCAGCTCTACACATTTGTATTTTCTAGGGACAAAGCTAGAGGAACTGTGGCAAACAAACATGATATTTCTCTTTGTGTAGATGATATTTTATGCACTTTCCTAAAGAAAAGACTTTGCTTTTCTCCAAAACCATTCTTACTGTGATTTTCTCGGTCCATTGCATATGAATTCCACACCACTGTGTCCAGATATGACTGGATGAAACCAGAAATATCCGGTTGTGTTTTGGCTAACTCAATCCGAAATATTGATACAGCCTTTGTGTTGGTGTATTCTTGATATTATCCATGGACTTTATTATTTTGAATGTTTTTTTCAGGGAACATTTAATTTTGTGCTTGGAAACACAAATTGGTTCCACATGGCGACACCAGCTCTACACATTCGTAATTTCTAGGGAGAAATCTAGAGGAATTGCGGCAAACAAACATGATATTTCTGTTTGTATCGATGACATTTTATGCACTTGCCTAACGAAAAGACTTGGCTTTTCTCCAAAACCATTTTACTGTGATTTTCTCGGTCCATTGCATACGAATTCCACACCAGTTTACCGGATATGCCTGGATGAAACCTGAAATATCCGGTTGTGTTTTGGCTAACTCAATCCGCAATGTTGATACAGCATTTGTGTTGGTGTATTCGTGATGTTATCCATGGACTTTATTATTTTGAATGTATTTTATCAGGGAACATTAAATTTTGTGCTTGGAAACACAAATTTTTTCCACATGGAGACAACAGCTCTACACATTCGTATTTTTAGGGAGAAATCTAGAGGAACTGCGGCAAAGAAACATGATATTTCTGTTTGTATCGATGACATTTATGCTCTTGCATAACGAAAAGACTTTGCTTTTCTCCAAAACCATTTTACTGTGATTTTCTCGGTCCATTACATATGAATCCCACAACAGTTTGTCCGGATATGACTGGATGAAACCAGAAATATCCGGTTTTATTTTGGCTAACTCAATCCCAGATATTGCTACAGCCTCTGTGTTTGTGTTTTCCAGATATTATCCACGGACTTTATTGTTTGGAATGTTTTTTATCGGGGAACATTTAATTTTGAGCCTAGATACAATCATTGGTACCACATGGAGACACCAGCTCTACACATTCGTATTTTCTAGGGAGAAAGCTCGAGGAACTGGGGCAAAAAACATGATGTTTGTTTTTGTATAGATGACATTTTATGCACTTGCCTAAGGAAAAGACTTTGCTTTTCTCCAAAACCATCTTTACTCTGATTTCTGGGTCCATTGCATACGAATTCCGCAACACTTTGTCAGGATATGACTGGAGTAAACCAGAAATACCCGTTTTTTTTTAGCTAACTCAATCCGAAATATTGTTAAAGACTCTGTGTTTGTGTTTTCTGGATATTATCGATGGAGTTTATTGTTTTGAATGTTTTTATCAGGGAACATTTCATTTCGTACCCTTGAAACACTAATTGCTTCATCATGGGAACACCAGCTCTAAACATTCGTATTTTTTAGGAGGAAAGCTAGAGGAACTCTGGCAAACAAACATGATATTTCTGTTTGTATACATGACATTTTATGCGCTGGCCTAATGAAAAGACTTCGGTTTTCTACAAAACCATTTTTAATGTGATTTTCTCCATCTATTGCATACGAATTCCACACCAGTTTTTCCTGATATGACTGGATGAAACTGGAAATATCCGGTTTTGTTTTCACTAACTCAATCCCAGTTATTGCTACAGCCTCTGTGTTTGTGTTTTCCTCATATTATCCATGGACTTTATTGTTTTGAATGTTTTTTATCGGGGAACATTTAATTTTGAGTTTAGATACACTAATTGGTTCCACATGGAGACACCAGCTCTACACATTCGTGTTTTCTAGGTAGAAAGCTAGAGAAACTGTGGCAAACAAACATGATATTTGTATCGATGATATTTTATGCACTTGCCTAACGAAAAGACTTTGCTTTTCTCCAAAACCATTTTTACTGTGATTTTCTCAGTCCATTGCATACGAATCCCACACCACTTTGTCCGGATATGACTGGATGAAACCAGATATATCCATTTTATTTTGGCTAACTCAAATCCCAGATATTGCTACAGCCTCTGTGTTTGTGTATTCCTCATATTATAAAACGGACTTTATTTTTTGAATGATTTTCATTAGGGGACATTTAATTTTGAGCTTAGATACAGTAATTGGTTCCACATGGAGACACCAGCTCTACACATTTGTATTTTCTAGGGAGAAAGCTAGAGGAACTGCGGCAAACATGATATTTCTGTTTGTATAGATGATATTTTATGCACTTGCCTAAAGAAAAGACTTTGCTTTTCTCCAGAACCATTTTTACTGTGATTTCTCGGTCCATTGCATATGAATTCCACCCCATTTTGTCCGGATATGACTGGATGAAACCAGAAATATCCCGTTTTATTTTGGCTAACTCAATCCCAGATATTGCTACAACCTCTGTGTTTGTGTATTCCTCATATTATAAAATGGACTTTATTGTTTTGAATGATTTTTATTAGGGAACATTTAATTTTGAGCTTAGATACAGTAATTGGTTCCACATGGAGACACCAGCTCTACACATTTGTATTTTCTAGGGACAAAGCTAGAGGAACTGTGGCAAACAAACATGATATTTCTCTTTGTGTAGATGATATTTTATGCACTTTCCTAAAGAAAAGACTTTGCTTTTCTCCAAAACCATTCTTACTGTGATTTTCTCGGTCCATTGCATATGAATTCCACACCACTGTGTCCAGATATGACTGGATGAAACCAGAAATATCCGGTTGTGTTTTGGCTAACTCAATCCGAAATATTGATACAGCCTTTGTGTTGGTGTATTCTTGATATTATCCATGGACTTTATTATTTTGAATGTTTTTTTCAGGGAACATTTAATTTTGTGCTTGGAAACACAAATTAGTTCCACATGGCGACAGCAGCTCTACACATTCGTAATTTCTAGGGAGAAATCTAGAGGAATTGCGGCAAACAAACATGATATTTCTGTTTGTATCGATGACATTTTATGCACTTGCCTAACGAAAAGACTTGGCTTTTCTCCAAAACCATTTTACTGTGATTGTCTCGGTCCATTGCATACGAATTCCACACCAGTTTACCGGATATGACTGGATGAAACCTGAAATATCCGGTTGTGTTTTGGCTAACTCAATCCGAAATGTTGATACAGCATTTGTGTTGGTGTATTCGTGATGTTATCCATGGACTTTATTATTTTGAATGTATTTTATCAGGGAACATTAAATTTTGTGCTTGGAAACACAAATTTTTTCCACATGAAGACAACAGCTCTACACATTCGTATTTTTAGGGAGAAATCTAGAGGAACTGCGGCAAAGAAACATGATATTTCTGTTTGTATCGATGACATTTATGCTCTTGCATAACGAAAAGACTTTGCTTTTCTCCAAAGCCATTTTTACTGTGATTTTCTCGGTCCATTACATATGAATCCCACAACAGTTTGTCCGGATATGACTGGATGAAACCAGAAATATCCGGTTTTATTTTGGCTAACTCAATCCCAGATATTGCTACAGCCTCTGTGTTTGTGTTTTCCAGATATTATCCACGGACTTTATTGTTTGGAATGTTTTTTATCGGGGAACATTTAATTTTGAGCCTAGATACAATCATTGGTACCACATGGAGACACCAGCTCTACACATTCGTATTTTCTAGGGAGAAAGCTCGAGGAACTGGGGCAAAAAACATGATGTTTGTTTCTGTATAGATGACATTTTATGCACTTGCCTAATGAAAAGACTTTGCTTTTCTCCAAAACCATCTTTACTCTGATTTCTGGGTCCACTGCATACGAATTCCGCAACACTTTGTCAGGATATGACTGGAGTAAACCAGAAATACCCGTTTTTTTTAGCTAACTCAATCCGAAATATTGTTAAAGACTCTGTGTTTGTGTTTTCTGGATATTATCGATGGAGTTTATTGTTTTGAATGTTTTTATCAGGGAACATTTCATTTCGTACCCTTGAAACACTAATTGCTTCATCATGGGAACACCAGCTCTAAACATTCGTATTTTTTAGGAGGAAAGCTAGAGGAACTCTGGCAAACAAACATGATATTTCTGTTTGTATACATGACATTTTATGCGCTGGCCTAATGAAAAGACTTCGGTTTTCTACAAAACCATTTTTAATGTGATTTTCTCCATCTATTGCATACGAATTCCACACCAGTTTTTCCTGATATGACTGGATGAAACTGGAAATATCCGGTTTTGTTTTCACTAACTCAATCCCAGTTATTGCTACAGCCTCTGTGTTTGTGTTTTCCTCATATTATCCATGGACTTTATTGTTTTGAATGTTTTTTATCGGGGAACATTTAATTTTGAGTTTAGATACACTAATTGGTTCCACATGGAGACACCAGCTCTACACATTCGTGTTTTCTAGGTAGAAAGCTAGAGAAACTGTGGCAAACAAACATGATATTTGTATCGATGATATTTTATGCACTTGCCTAACGAAAAGACTTTGCTTTTCTCCAAAACCATTTTTACTGTGATTTTCTCAGTCCATTGCATACGAATCCCACACCACTTTGTCCGGATATGACTGGATGAAACCAGATATATCCATTTTATTTTGGCTAACTCAAATCCCAGATATTGCTACAGCCTCTGTGTTTGTGTATTCCTCATATTATAAAACGGACTTTATTTTTTGAATGATTTTTATTAGGGGACATTTAATTTTGTACCGTAGAAACACAAATAGGATTAACATGGGGACACCAGCTCTACATATTCCTGTATTCTAGGGAGAAATCTAGAGGAACTGCAGCAAACAAACATGATATTTCTGTTTGTATAGATGACATTTTATGCACTTGCCTAAAGAAAAGACTTTGCTTTTCTCCAAAACCATTTTGAATGTGATTTTCTCAGTCCATTACATACGAATTCCACACCACTTTGTCTGGATATGACTGGATGAAACCAGAAATATCTGGTTGTGTTTTGGCTCACTATACCCCAGATATTACCACAGCCTCAGTGTCTGTGTTTTCTGGATATTATCGATGGATTTTAATGTTTTGAATGTTTTTATCGGGGAATATTTAATTTTGTGCTGGGAAACACTAATTGGTTCCACATGAAGACACCAGCTCTACACATTCGTGTTTTCTAGGTAGAAAGCTAGAGAAACTGTGGCAAACAAACATGATATTTCTGTTTGTATCGATGACATTTTATGCACTTGCCTAACGAAAAGACTTTGCTTTTCTCCAAAACCATTTTTACTGTGATTTTCTCGGTCCATTGCATACGAAATCCACACCACTTTGTCCGGATATGACTGGATTAAACCAGATATATCGGGTTGTGTTTTGGCTAACTCAATCCGAAATATTGTGAAAGACTCTGTGTTTGTGTTTTCTGGATATTATCGATGGAGTTTATTGTTTTGAATGTTTTTATCAGGGAACATTTAATTTTGTACCGTTGAAACACCAATTGGTTCATCATGGGAACACAAGCTCTACACATTCGTAATTTCTAGGAAGAAAGCTAAAGGAACTGCGGCAAACAAACATGATAGTTCTCTTTGTATAGGTGACATTTTATGCACTGGACTAGCGAACAGACTTTGCTTTTCTCCAGAATCATTTTTACTGTGATTTCTCGGTCCATTGCATATGAATTCCATACCAGTTTGTCCGGGTATAACTGCATGAAACCGGAAATATCCCGTTTTCCTTTGGGTAACTCAATCCGAAATATTGCTACAGCCTCTGTGTTTGTGTTTTCAGGTATTATCAACGGACTTTATTGTTTTGAATGTTTATTATCAGGGAACATTTAATTTTGAGCTTACATACAGTAATTGGTTCCACATGGAGACACCAGCTCTACACATTTGTATTTTCTATGGAGAAAGCTAGAGGAACTGCGGCAAACATGATATTTCTGTTTGTATAGATGATATTTTATGCACTTGCCTAAAGAAAAGACTTTGCTTTTCTCCAGAACCATTTTTACTGTGATTTCTCGGTCCATTGCACATGAATTCCATACCAGTTTGTCCGGATATGACTGGATGAAACCAGAAATATCCCGTTTTATTTTGGCTAACTCAATCCCAGATATTGCTACAGCCTCTGTGTTTGTGTATTCCTCATATTATAAAACGGACTTTATTGTTTTGAATGATTTTTATTAGGGAACATTTAATTTTGAGCTTAGATACAGTAATTGGTTCCACATGGAGACACCAGCTCTACACATTTGTATTTTCTAGGGAGAAAGCTAGAGGAACTGTGGCAAACAAACATGATATTTCTCTTTGTGTAGATGATATTTTATGCACTTTCCTAAAGAAAAGACTTTGCTTTTCTCCAAAACCATTCTTACTGTGATTTTCTCGGTCCATTGCATATGAATTACACACCACTGTGTCCTGATATGACTGGATGAAACCAGAAATATCCGGTTGTGTTTTGGCTAACTCAATCCGAAATATTGATACAGCCTTTGTGTTGGTGTATTCTTGATATTATCCATGGACTTTATTATTTTGAATGTTTTTTTCAGGGAACATTTAATTTTGTGCTTGGAAACACAAATTGGTTCCACATGGCGACACCAGCTCTACACATTCGTAATTTCTAGGGAGAAATCTAGAGGAATTGCGGCAAACAAACATGATATTTCTGTTTGTATCGATGACATTTTATGCACTTGCCTAACGAAAAGACTTGGCTTTTCTCCAAAACCATTTTACTGTGATTTTCTCGGTCCATTGCATACAAATTCCACACCAGTTTACCGGATATGACTGGATGAAACCTGAAATATCCGGTTGTGTTTTGGCTAACTCAATCCGAAATGTTGATGCAGCATTTGTGTTGGTGTATTCGTGATGTTATCCATGGACTTTATTATTTTGAATGTATTTTATCAGGGAACATTAAATTTTGTGCTTGGAAACACAAATTTTTTCCACATGGAGACAACAGCTCTACACATTCGTATTTTTAGGGAGAAATCTAGAGGAACTGCGGCAAAGAAACATGATATTTCTGTTTGTATCGATGACATTTATGCTCTTGCATAACGAAAAGACTTTGCTTTTCTCCAAAGCCATTTTTACTGTGATTTTCTCGGTCCATTACATATGAATCCCACAACAGTTTGTCCGGATATGACTGGATGAAACCAGAAATATCCGGTTTTATTTTGGCTAACTCAATCCCAGATATTGCTACAGCCTCTGTGTTTGTGTTTTCCAGATATTATCCACGGACTTTATTGTTTGGAATGTTTTTTATCGGGGAACATTTAATTTTGAGCCTAGATACAATCATTGGTACCACATGGAGACACCAGCTCTACACATTCGTATTTTCTAGGGAGAAAGCTCGAGGAACTGGGGCAAAAAACATGATGTTTGTTTTTGTATAGATGACATTTTATGCACTTGCCTAATGAAAAGACTTTGCTTTTCTCCAAAACCATCTTTACTCTGATTTCTGGGTCCATTGCATACGAATTCCGCAACACTTTGTCAGGAAATGACTGGAGTAAACCAGAAATACCCGTTTTTTTTAGCTAACTCAATCCGAAATATTGTTAAAGACTCTGTGTTTGTGTTTTCTGGATATTATCGATGGAGTTTATTGTTTTGAATGTTTTTATCAGGGAACATTTCATTTCGTACCCTTGAAACACTAATTGCTTCATCATGGGAACACCAGCTCTAAACATTCGTATTTTTTAGGAGGAAAGCTAGAGGAACTCTGGCAAACAAACATGATATTTCTGTTTGTATACATGACATTTTATGCGCTGGCCTAATGAAAAGACTTCGGTTTTCTACAAAACCATTTTTAATGTGATTTTCTCCATCTATTGCATACGAATTCCACACCAGTTTTTCCTGATATGACTGGATGAAACTGGAAATATCCGGTTTTGTTTTCACTAACTCAATCCCAGTTATTGCTACAGCCTCTGTGTTTGTGTTTTCCTCATATTATCCATGGACTTTATTGTTTTGAATGTTTTTTATCGGGGAACATTTAATTTTGAGTTTAGATACACTAATTGGTTCCACATGGAGACACCAGCTCTACACATTCGTGTTTTCTAGGTAGAAAGCTAGAGAAACTGTGGCAAACAAACATGATATTTGTATCGATGACATTTTATGCACTTGCCTAACGAAAAGACTTTGCTTTTCTCCAAAACCATTTTTACTGTGATTTTCTCAGTCCATTGCATACGAATCCCACACCACTTTGTCCGGATATGACTGGATGAAACCAGATATATCCATTTTATTTTGGCTAACTCAAATCCCAGATATTGCTACAGCCTCTGTGTTTGTGTATTCCTCATATTATAAAACGGACTTTATTGTTTTGAATGATTTTTATTAGGGGACATTTAATTTTGTACCGTAGAAACACAAATAGGATTAACATGGGGACACCAGCTCTACATATTCCTGTATTCTAGGGAGAAATCTAGAGGAACTGCAGCAAACAAACATGATATTTCTGTTTGTATAGATGACATTTTATGCACTTGCCTAAAGAAAAGACTTTGCTTTTCTCCAAAACCATTTTGAATGTGATTTTCTCAGTCCATTACATACGAATTCCACACCACTTTGTCTGGATATGACTGGATGAAACCAGAAATATCTGGTTGTGTTTTGGCTCACTATACCCCAGATATTACCACAGCCTCAGTGTCTGTGTTTTCTGGATATTATCGATGGATTTTAATGTTTTGAATGTTTTTATCGGGGAATATTTAATTTTGTGCTGGGAAACACTAATTGGTTCCACATGAAGACACCAGCTCTACACATTCGTGTTTTCTAGGTAGAAAGCTAGAGAAACTGTGGCAAACAAACATGATATTTCTGTTTGTATCGATGACATTTTATGCACTTGCCTAACGAAAAGACTTTGCTTTTCTCCAAAACCATTTTTACTGTGATTTTCTCGGTCCATTGCATACGAAATCCACACCACTTTGTCCGGATATGACTGGATTAAACCAGATATATCGGGTTGTGTTTTGGCTAACTCAATCCGAAATATTGTGAAAGACTCTGTGTTTGTGTTTTCTGGATATTATCGATGGAGTTTATTGTTTTGAATGTTTTTATCAGGGAACATTTAATTTTGTACCGTTGAAACACCAATTGGTTCATCATGGGAACACAAGCTCTACACATTCGTAATTTCTAGGAAGAAAGCTAAAGGAACTGCGGCAAACAAACATGATAGTTCTCTTTGTATAGGTGACATTTTATGCACTGGACTAGCGAACAGACTTTGCTTTTCTCCAGAATCATTTTTACTGTGATTTCTCGGTCCATTGCATATGAATTCCATACCAGTTTGTCCGGGTATAACTGCATGAAACCGGAAATATCCCGTTTTCCTTTGGGTAACTCAATCCGAAATATTGCTACAGCCTCTGTGTTTGTGTTTTCAGGTATTATCAACGGACTTTATTGTTTTGAATGTTTATTATCAGGGAACATTTAATTTTGAGCTTACATACAGTAATTGGTTCCACATGGAGACACCAGCTCTACACATTTGTATTTTCTATGGAGAAAGCTAGAGGAACTGCGGCAAACATGATATTTCTGTTTGTATAGATGATATTTTATGCACTTGCCTAAAGAAAAGACTTTGCTTTTCTCCAGAACCATTTTTACTGTGATTTCTCGGTCCATTGCACATGAATTCCATACCAGTTTGTCCGGATATGACTGGATGAAACCAGAAATATCCCGTTTTATTTTGGCTAACTCAATCCCAGATATTGCTACAGCCTCTGTGTTTGTGTATTCCTCATATTATAAAACGGACTTTATTGTTTTGAATGATTTTTATTAGGGAACATTTAATTTTGAGCTTAGATACAGTAATTGGTTCCACATGGAGACACCAGCTCTACACATTTGTATTTTCTAGGGAGAAAGCTAGAGGAACTGTGGCAAACAAACATGATATTTCTCTTTGTGTAGATGATATTTTATGCACTTTCCTAAAGAAAAGACTTTGCTTTTCTCCAAAACCATTCTTACTGTGATTTTCTCGGTCCATTGCATATGAATTACACACCACTGTGTCCTGATATGACTGGATGAAACCAGAAATATCCGGTTGTGTTTTGGCTAACTCAATCCGAAATATTGATACAGCCTTTGTGTTGGTGTATTCTTGATATTATCCATGGACTTTATTATTTTGAATGTTTTTTTCAGGGAACATTTAATTTTGTGCTTGGAAACACAAATTGGTTCCACATGGCGACACCAGCTCTACACATTCGTAATTTCTAGGGAGAAATCTAGAGGAATTGCGGCAAACAAACATGATATTTCTGTTTGTATCGATGACATTTTATGCACTTGCCTAACGAAAAGACTTGGCTTTTCTCCAAAACCATTTTACTGTGATTTTCTCGGTCCATTGCATACAAATTCCACACCAGTTTACCGGATATGACTGGATGAAACCTGAAATATCCGGTTGTGTTTTGGCTAACTCAATCCGAAATGTTGATGCAGCATTTGTGTTGGTGTATTCGTGATGTTATCCATGGACTTTATTATTTTGAATGTATTTTATCAGGGAACATTAAATTTTGTGCTTGGAAACACAAATTTTTTCCACATGGAGACAACAGCTCTACACATTCGTATTTTTAGGGAGAAATCTAGAGGAACTGCGGCAAAGAAACATGATATTTCTGTTTGTATCGATGACATTTATGCTCTTGCATAACGAAAAGACTTTGCTTTTCTCCAAAGCCATTTTTACTGTGATTTTCTCGGTCCATTACATATGAATCCCACAACAGTTTGTCCGGATATGACTGGATGAAACCAGAAATATCCGGTTTTATTTTGGCTAACTCAATCCCAGATATTGCTACAGCCTCTGTGTTTGTGTTTTCCAGATATTATCCACGGACTTTATTGTTTGGAATGTTTTTTATCGGGGAACATTTAATTTTGAGCCTAGATACAATCATTGGTACCACATGGAGACACCAGCTCTACACATTCGTATTTTCTAGGGAGAAAGCTCGAGGAACTGGGGCAAAAAACATGATGTTTGTTTTTGTATAGATGACATTTTATGCACTTGCCTAATGAAAAGACTTTGCTTTTCTCCAAAACCATCTTTACTCTGATTTCTGGGTCCATTGCATACGAATTCCGCAACACTTTGTCAGGAAATGACTGGAGTAAACCAGAAATACCCGTTTTTTTTAGCTAACTCAATCCGAAATATTGTTAAAGACTCTGTGTTTGTGTTTTCTGGATATTATCGATGGAGTTTATTGTTTTGAATGTTTTTATCAGGGAACATTTCATTTCGTACCCTTGAAACACTAATTGCTTCATCATGGGAACACCAGCTCTAAACATTCGTATTTTTTAGGAGGAAAGCTAGAGGAACTCTGGCAAACAAACATGATATTTCTGTTTGTATACATGACATTTTATGCGCTGGCCTAATGAAAAGACTTCGGTTTTCTACAAAACCATTTTTAATGTGATTTTCTCCATCTATTGCATACGAATTCCACACCAGTTTTTCCTGATATGACTGGATGAAACTGGAAATATCCGGTTTTGTTTTCACTAACTCAATCCCAGTTATTGCTACAGCCTCTGTGTTTGTGTTTTCCTCATATTATCCATGGACTTTATTGTTTTGAATGTTTTTTATCGGGGAACATTTAATTTTGAGTTTAGATACACTAATTGGTTCCACATGGAGACACCAGCTCTACACATTCGTGTTTTCTAGGTAGAAAGCTAGAGAAACTGTGGCAAACAAACATGATATTTGTATCGATGATATTTTATGCACTTGCCTAACGAAAAGACTTTGCTTTTCTCCAAAACCATTTTTACTGTGATTTTCTCAGTCCATTGCATACGAATCCCACACCACTTTGTCCGGATATGACTGGATGAAACCAGATATATCCATTTTATTTTGGCTAACTCAAATCCCAGATATTGCTACAGCCTCTGTGTTTGTGTATTCCTCATATTATAAAACAGACTTTATTGTTTTGAATGATTTTTATTAGGGGACATTTAATTTTGTACCGTAGAAACACAAATAGGATTAACATGGGGACACCAGCTCTACATATTCCTGTATTCTAGGGAGAAATCTAGAGGAACTGCAGCAAACAAACATGATATTTCTGTTTGTATAGATGACATTTTATGCACTTGCCTAAAGAAAAGACTTTGCTTTTCTCCAAAACCATTTTGAATGTGATTTTCTCAGTCCATTACATACGAATTCCACACCACTTTGTCTGGATATGACTGGATGAAACCAGAAATATCTGGTTGTGTTTTGGCTCACTATACCCCAGATATTACCACAGCCTCAGTGTCTGTGTTTTCTGGATATTATCGATGGATTTTAATGTTTTGAATGTTTTTATCGGGGAATATTTAATTTTGTGCTGGGAAACACTAATTGGTTCCACATGAAGACACCAGCTCTACACATTCGTGTTTTCTAGGTAGAAAGCTAGAGAAACTGTGGCAAACAAACATGATATTTCTGTTTGTATCGATGACATTTTATGCACTTGCCTAACGAAAAGACTTTGCTTTTCTCCAAAACCATTTTTACTGTGATTTTCTCGGTCCATTGCATACGAAATCCACACCACTTTGTCCGGATATGACTGGATTAAACCAGATATATCGGGTTGTGTTTTGGCTAACTCAATCCGAAATATTGTGAAAGACTCTGTGTTTGTGTTTTCTGGATATTATCGATGGAGTTTATTGTTTTGAATGTTTTTATCAGGGAACATTTAACTTTGTACCGTTGAAACACCAATTGGTTCATCATGGGAACACAAGCTCTACACATTCGTAATTTCTAGGAAGAAAGCTAAAGGAACTGCGGCAAACAAACATGATAGTTCTCTTTGTATAGGTGACATTTTATGCACTGGACTAGCGAACAGACTTTGCTTTTCTCCAGAATCATTTTTACTGTGATTTCTCGGTCCATTGCATATGAATTCCATACCAGTTTGTCCGGGTATAACTGCATGAAACCGGAAATATCCCGTTTTCCTTTGGGTAACTCAATCCGAAATATTGCTACAGCCTCTGTGTTTGTGTTTTCAGGTATTATCAACGGACTTTATTGTTTTGAATGTTTATTATCAGGGAACATTTAATTTTGAGCTTACATACAGTAATTGGTTCCACATGGAGACACCAGCTCTACACATTTGTATTTTCTATGGAGAAAGCTAGAGGAACTGCGGCAAACATGATATTTCTGTTTGTATAGATGATATTTTATGCACTTGCCTAAAGAAAAGACTTTGCTTTTCTCCAGAACCATTTTTACTGTGATTTCTCGGTCCATTGCACATGAATTCCATACCAGTTTGTCCGGATATGACTGTATGAAACCAGAAATATCCCGTTTTATTTTGGCTAACTCAATCCCAGATATTGCTACAGCCTCTGTGTTTGTGTATTCCTCATATTATAAAACGGACTTTATTGTTTTGAATGATTTTTATTAGGGAACATTTAATTTTGAGCTTAGATACAGTAATTGGTTCCACATGGAGACACCAGCTCTACACATTTGTATTTTCTAGGGACAAAGCTAGAGGAACTGTGGCAAACAAACATGATATTTCTCTTTGTGTAGATGATATTTTATGCACTTTCCTAAAGAAAAGACTTTGCTTTTCTCCAAAACCATTCTTACTGTGATTTTCTCGGTCCATTGCATATGAATTACACACCACTGTGTCCTGATATGACTGGATGAAACCAGAAATATCCGGTTGTGTTTTGGCTAACTCAATCCGAAATATTGATACAGCCTTTGTGTTGGTGTATTCTTGATATTATCCATGGACTTTATTATTTTGAATGTTTTTTTCAGGGAACATTTAATTTTGTGCTTGGAAACACAAATTGGTTCCACATGGCGACACCAGCTCTACACATTCGTAATTTCTAGGGAGAAATCTAGAGGAATTGCGGCAAACAAACATGATATTTCTGTTTGTATCGATGACATTTTATGCACTTGCCTAACGAAAAGACTTGGCTTTTCTCCAAAACCATTTTACTGTGATTTTCTCGGTCCATTGCATACAAATTCCACACCAGTTTACCGGATATGACTGGATGAAACCTGAAATATCCGGTTGTGTTTTGGCTAACTCAATCCGAAATGTTGATGCAGCATTTGTGTTGGTGTATTCGTGATGTTATCCATGGACTTTATTATTTTGAATGTATTTTATCAGGGAACATTAAATTTTGTGCTTGGAAACACAAATTTTTTCCACATGGAGACAACAGCTCTACACATTCGTATTTTTAGGGAGAAATCTAGAGGAACTGCGGCAAAGAAACATGATATTTCTGTTTGTATCGATGACATTTATGCTCTTGCATAACGAAAAGACTTTGCTTTTCTCCAAAGCCATTTTTACTGTGATTTTCTCGGTCCATTACATATGAATCCCACAACAGTTTGTCCGGATATGACTGGATGAAACCAGAAATATCCGGTTTTATTTTGGCTAACTCAATCCCAGATATTGCTACAGCCTCTGTGTTTGTGTTTTCCAGATATTATCCACGGACTTTATTGTTTGGAATGTTTTTTATCGGGGAACATTTAATTTTGAGCCTAGATACAATCATTGGTACCACATGGAGACACCAGCTCTACACATTCGTATTTTCTAGGGAGAAAGCTCGAGGAACTGGGGCAAAAAACATGATGTTTGTTTTTGTATAGATGACATTTTATGCACTTGCCTAATGAAAAGACTTTGCTTTTCTCCAAAACCATCTTTACTCTGATTTCTGGGTCCATTGCATACGAATTCCGCAACACTTTGTCAGGAAATGACTGGAGTAAACCAGAAATACCCGTTTTTTTTAGCTAACTCAATCCGAAATATTGTTAAAGACTCTGTGTTTGTGTTTTCTGGATATTATCGATGGAGTTTATTGTTTTGAATGTTTTTATCAGGGAACATTTCATTTCGTACCCTTGAAACACTAATTGCTTCATCATGGGAACACCAGCTCTAAACATTCGTATTTTTTAGGAGGAAAGCTAGAGGAACTCTGGCAAACAAACATGATATTTCTGTTTGTATACATGACATTTTATGCGCTGGCCTAATGAAAAGACTTCGGTTTTCTACAAAACCATTTTTAATGTGATTTTCTCCATCTATTGCATACGAATTCCACACCAGTTTTTCCTGATATGACTGGATGAAACTGGAAATATCCGGTTTTGTTTTCACTAACTCAATCCCAGTTATTGCTACAGCCTCTGTGTTTGTGTTTTCCTCATATTATCCATGGACTTTATTGTTTTGAATGTTTTTTATCGGGGAACATTTAATTTTGAGTTTAGATACACTAATTGGTTCCACATGGAGACACCAGCTCTACACATTCGTGTTTTCTAGGTAGAAAGCTAGAGAAACTGTGGCAAACAAACATGATATTTGTATCGATGATATTTTATGCACTTGCCTAACGAAAAGACTTTGCTTTTCTCCAAAACCATTTTTACTGTGATTTTCTCAGTCCATTGCATACGAATCCCACACCACTTTGTCCGGATATGACTGGATGAAACCAGATATATCCATTTTATTTTGGCTAACTCAAATCCCAGATATTGCTACAGCCTCTGTGTTTGTGTATTCCTCATATTATAAAACGGACTTTATTGTTTTGAATGATTTTTATTAGGGGACATTTAATTTTGTACCGTAGAAACACAAATAGGATTAACATGGGGACACCAGCTCTACATATTCCTGTATTCTAGGGAGAAATCTAGAGGAACTGCAGCAAACAAACATGATATTTCTGTTTGTATAGATGACATTTTATGCACTTGCCTAAAGAAAAGACTTTGCTTTTCTCCAAAACCATTTTGAATGTGATTTTCTCAGTCCATTACATACGAATTCCACACCACTTTGTCTGGATATGACTGGATGAAACCAGAAATATCTGGTTGTGTTTTGGCTCACTATACCCCAGATATTACCACAGCCTCAGTGTCTGTGTTTTCTGGATATTATCGATGGATTTTAATGTTTTGAATGTTTTTATCGGGGAATATTTAATTTTGTGCTGGGAAACACTAATTGGTTCCACATGAAGACACCAGCTCTACACATTCGTGTTTTCTAGGTAGAAAGCTAGAGAAACTGTGGCAAACAAACATGATATTTCTGTTTGTATCGATGACATTTTATGCACTTGCCTAACGAAAAGACTTTGCTTTTCTCCAAAACCATTTTTACTGTGATTTTCTCGGTCCATTGCATACGAAATCCACACCACTTTGTCCGGATATGACTGGATTAAACCAGATATATCGGGTTGTGTTTTGGCTAACTCAATCCGAAATATTGTGAAAGACTCTGTGTTTGTGTTTTCTGGATATTATCGATGGAGTTTATTGTTTTGAATGTTTTTATCAGGGAACATTTAATTTTGTACCGTTGAAACACCAATTGGTTCATCATGGGAACACAAGCTCTACACATTCGTAATTTCTAGGAAGAAAGCTAAAGGAACTGCGGCAAACAAACATGATAGTTCTCTTTGTATAGGTGACATTTTATGCACTGGACTAGCGAACAGACTTTGCTTTTCTCCAGAATCATTTTTACTGTGATTTCTCGGTCCATTGCATATGAATTCCATACCAGTTTGTCCGGGTATAACTGCATGAAACCGGAAATATCCCGTTTTCCTTTGGGTAACTCAATCCGAAATATTGCTACAGCCTCTGTGTTTGTGTTTTCAGGTATTATCAACGGACTTTATTGTTTTGAATGTTTATTATCAGGGAACATTTAATTTTGAGCTTACATACAGTAATTGGTTCCACATGGAGACACCAGCTCTACACATTTGTATTTTCTATGGAGAAAGCTAGAGGAACTGCGGCAAACATGATATTTCTGTTTGTATAGATGATATTTTATGCACTTGCCTAAAGAAAAGACTTTGCTTTTCTCCAGAACCATTTTTACTGTGATTTCTCGGTCCATTGCACATGAATTCCATACCAGTTTGTCCGGATATGACTGTATGAAACCAGAAATATCCCGTTTTATTTTGGCTAACTCAATCCCAGATATTGCTACAGCCTCTGTGTTTGTGTATTCCTCATATTATAAAACGGACTTTATTGTTTTGAATGATTTTTATTAGGGAACATTTAATTTTGAGCTTAGATACAGTAATTGGTTCCACATGGAGACACCAGCTCTACACATTTGTATTTTCTAGGGAGAAAGCTAGAGGAACTGTGGCAAACAAACATGATATTTCTCTTTGTGTAGATGATATTTTATGCACTTTCCTAAAGAAAAGACTTTGCTTTTCTCCAAAACCATTCTTACTGTGATTTTCTCGGTCCATTGCATATGAATTACACACCACTGTGTCCTGATATGACTGGATGAAACCAGAAATATCCGGTTGTGTTTTGGCTAACTCAATCCGAAATATTGATACAGCCTTTGTGTTGGTGTATTCTTGATATTATCCATGGACTTTATTATTTTGAATGTTTTTTTCAGGGAACATTTAATTTTGTGCTTGGAAACACAAATTGGTTCCACATGGCGACACCAGCTCTACACATTCGTAATTTCTAGGGAGAAATCTAGAGGAATTGCGGCAAACAAACATGATATTTCTGTTTGTATCGATGACATTTTATGCACTTGCCTAACGAAAAGACTTGGCTTTTCTCCAAAACCATTTTACTGTGATTTTCTCGGTCCATTGCATACGAATTCCAAACCAGTTTACCGGATATGACTGGATGAAACCTGAAATATCCGGTTGTGTTTTGGCTAACTCAATCCGAAATGTTGATGCAGCATTTGTGTTGGTGTATTCGTGATGTTATCCATGGACTTTATTATTTTGAATGTATTTTATCAGGGAACATTAAATTTTGTGCTTGGAAACACAATTTTTTTCCACATGGAGACAACAGCTCTACACATTCGTATTTTTAGGGAGAAATCTAGAGGAACTGCGGCAAAGAAACATGATATTTCTGTTTGTATCGATGACATTTATGCTCTTGCATAACGAAAAGACTTTGCTTTTCTCCAAAACCATTTTTACTGTGATTTTCTCAGTCCATTACATATGAATCCCACAACAGTTTGTCTGGATATGACTGGATGAAACCAGAAATATCCGGTTTTATTTTGGCTAACTCAATCCCAGATATTGCTACAGCCTCTGTGTTTGTGTTTTCCAGATATTATCCACGGACTTTATTGTTTGGAATGTTTTTTATCGGGGAACATTTAATTTTGAGCCTAGATACAATCATTGGTACCACATGGAGACACCAGCTCTACACATTCGTATTTTCTAGGGAGAAAGCTCGAGGAACTGGGGCAAAAAACATGATGTTTGTTTTTGTATAGATGACATTTTATGCACTTGCCTAATGAAAAGACTTTGCTTTTCTCCAAAACCATCTTTACTCTGATTTCTGGGTCCATTGCATACGAATTCCGCAACACTTTGTCAGGAAATGACTGGAGTAAACCAGAAATACCCGTTTTTTTTAGCTAACTCAATCCGAAATATTGTTAAAGACTCTGTGTTTGTGTTTTCTGGATATTATCGATGGAGTTTATTGTTTTGAATGTTTTTATCAGGGAACATTTCATTTCGTACCCTTGAAACACTAATTGCTTCATCATGGGAACACCAGCTCTAAACATTCGTATTTTTTAGGAGGAAAGCTAGAGGAACTCTGGCAAACAAACATGATATTTCTGTTTGTATACATGACATTTTATGCGCTGGCCTAATGAAAAGACTTCGGTTTTCTACAAAACCATTTTTAATGTGATTTTCTCCATCTATTGCATACGAATTCCACACCAGTTTTTCCTGATATGACTGGATGAAACTGGAAATATCCGGTTTTGTTTTCACTAACTCAATCCCAGTTATTGCTACAGCCTCTGTGTTTGTGTTTTCCTCATATTATCCATGGACTTTATTGTTTTGAATGTTTTTTATCGGGGAACATTTAATTTTGAGTTTAGATACACTAATTGGTTCCACATGGAGACACCAGCTCTACACATTCGTGTTTTCTAGGTAGAAAGCTAGAGAAACTGTGGCAAACAAACATGATATTTGTATTGATGATATTTTATGCACTTGCCTAACGAAAAGACTTTGCTTTTCTCCAAAACCATTTTTACTGTGATTTTCTCAGTCCATTGCATACGAATCCCACACCACTTTGTCCGGATATGACTGGATGAAACCAGATATATCCATTTTATTTTGGCTAACTCAAATCCCAGATATTGCTACAGCCTCTGTGTTTGTGTATTCCTCATATTATAAAACGGACTTTATTGTTTTGAATGATTTTTATTAGGGGACATTTAATTTTGTACCGTAGAAACACAAATAGGATTAACATGGGGACACCAGCTCTACATATTCCTGTATTCTAGGGAGAAATCTAGAGGAACTGCAGCAAACAAACATGATATTTCTGTTTGTATAGATGACATTTTATGCACTTGCCTAAAGAAAAGACTTTGCTTTTCTCCAAAACCATTTTGAATGTGATTTTCTCAGTCCATTACATACGAATTCCACACCACTTTGTCTGGATATGACTGGATGAAACCAGAAATATCTGGTTGTGTTTTGGCTCACTATACCCCAGATATTACCACAGCCTCAGTGTCTGTGTTTTCTGGATATTATCGATGGATTTTAATGTTTTGAATGTTTTTATCGGGGAATATTTAATTTTGTGCTGGGAAACACTAATTGGTTCCACATGAAGACACCAGCTCTACACATTCGTGTTTTCTAGGTAGAAAGCTAGAGAAACTGTGGCAAACAAACATGATATTTCTGTTTGTATCGATGACATTTTATGCACTTGCCTAACGAAAAGACTTTGCTTTTCTCCAAAACCATTTTTACTGTGATTTTCTCGGTCCATTGCATACGAAATCCACACCACTTTGTCCGGATATGACTGGATTAAACCAGATATATCGGGTTGTGTTTTGGCTAACTCAATCCGAAATATTGTGAAAGACTCTGTGTTTGTGTTGTCTGGATATTATCGATGGAGTTTATTGTTTTGAATGTTTTTATCAGGGAACATTTAATTTTGTACCGTTGAAACACCAATTGGTTCATCATGGGAACACAAGCTCTACACATTCGTAATTTCTAGGAAGAAAGCTAAAGGAACTGCGGCAAACAAACATGATAGTTCTCTTTGTATAGGTGACATTTTATGCACTGGACTAGCGAACAGACTTTGCTTTTCTCCAGAATCATTTTTACTGTGATTTCTCGGTCCATTGCATATGAATTCCATACCAGTTTGTCCGGGTATAACTGCATGAAACCGGAAATATCCCGTTTTCCTTTGGGTAACTCAATCCGAAATATTGCTACAGCCTCTGTGTTTGTGTTTTCAGGTATTATCAACGGACTTTATTGTTTTGAATGTTTATTATCAGGGAACATTTAATTTTGAGCTTACATACAGTAATTGGTTCCACATGGAGACACCAGCTCTACACATTTGTATTTTCTATGGAGAAAGCTAGAGGAACTGCGGCAAACATGATATTTCTGTTTGTATAGATGATATTTTATGCACTTGCCTAAAGAAAAGACTTTGCTTTTCTCCAGAACCATTTTTACTGTGATTTCTCGGTCCATTGCATATGAATTCCATACCAGTTTGTCCGGATATGACTGGATGAAACCAGAAATATCCCGTTTTATTTTGGCTAACTCAATCCCAGATATTGCTACAGCCTCTGTGTTTGTGTATTCCTCATATTATAAAACGGACTTTATTGTTTTGAATGATTTTTATTAGGGAACATTTAATTTTGAGCTTAGATACAGTAATTGGTTCCACATGGAGACACCAGCTCTACACATTTGTATTTTCTAGGGACAAAGCTAGAGGAACTGTGGCAAACAAACATGATATTTCTCTTTGTGTAGATGATATTTTATGCACTTTCCTAAAGAAAAGACTTTGCTTTTCTCCAAAACCATTCTTACTGTGATTTTCTCGGTCCATTGCATATGAATTACACACCACTGTGTCCTGATATGACTGGATGAAACCAGAAATATCCGGTTGTGTTTTGGCTAACTCAATCCGAAATATTGATACAGCCTTTGTGTTGGTGTATTCTTGATATTATCCATGGACTTTATTATTTTGAATGTTTTTTTCAGGGAACATTTAATTTTGTGCTTGGAAACACAAATTAGTTCCACATGGCGACACCAGCTCTACACATTCGTAATTTCTAGGGAGAAATCTAGAGGAATTGCGGCAAACAAACATGATATTTCTGTTTGTATCGATGACATTTTATGCACTTGCCTAACGAAAAGACTTGGCTTTTCTCCAAAACCATTTTACTGTGATTTTCTCGGTCCATTGCATACGAATTCCACACCAGTTTACCGGATATGACTGGATGAAACCTGAAATATCCGGTTGTGTTTTGGCTAACTCAATCCGAAATGTTGATGCAGCATTTGTGTTGGTGTATTCGTGATGTTATCCATGGACTTTATTATTTTGAATGTATTTTATCAGGGAACATTAAATTTTGTGCTTGGAAACACAATTTTTTTCCACATGGAGACAACAGCTCTACACATTCGTATTTTTAGGGAGAAATCTAGAGGAACTGCGGCAAAGAAACATGATATTTCTGTTTGTATCGATGACATTTATGCTCTTGCATAACGAAAAGACTTTGCTTTTCTCCAAAACCATTTTTACTGTGATTTTCTCAGTCCATTACATATGAATCCCACAACAGTTTGTCCGGATATGACTGGATGAAACCAGAAATATCCGGTTTTATTTTGGCTAACTCAATCCCAGATATTGCTACAGCCTCTGTGTTTGTGTTTTCCAGATATTATCCACGGACTTTATTGTTTGGAATGTTTTTTATCGGGGAACATTTAATTTTGAGCCTAGATACAATCATTGGTACCACATGGAGACACCAGCTCTACACATTCGTATTTTCTAGGGAGAAAGCTCGAGGAACTGGGGCAAAAAACATGATGTTTGTTTTTGTATAGATGACATTTTATGCACTTGCCTAATGAAAAGACTTTGCTTTTCTCCAAAACCATCTTTACTCTGATTTCTGGGTCCATTGCATACGAATTCCGCAACACTTTGTCAGGAAATGACTGGAGTAAACCAGAAATACCCGTTTTTTTTAGCTAACTCAATCCGAAATATTGTTAAAGACTCTGTGTTTGTGTTTTCTGGATATTATCGATGGAGTTTATTGTTTTGAATGTTTTTATCAGGGAACATTTCATTTCGTACCCTTGAAACACTAATTGCTTCATCATGGGAACACCAGCTCTAAACATTCGTATTTTTTAGGAGGAAAGCTAGAGGAACTCTGGCAAACAAACATGATATTTCTGTTTGTATACATGACATTTTATGCGCTGGCCTAATGAAAAGACTTCGGTTTTCTACAAAACCATTTTTAATGTGATTTTCTCCATCTATTGCATACGAATTCCACACCAGTTTTTCCTGATATGACTGGATGAAACTGGAAATATCCGGTTTTGTTTTCACTAACTCAATCCCAGTTATTGCTACAGCCTCTGTGTTTGTGTTTTCCTCATATTATCCATGGACTTTATTGTTTTGAATGTTTTTTATCGGGGAACATTTAATTTTGAGTTTAGATACACTAATTGGTTCCACATGGAGACACCAGCTCTACACATTCGTGTTTTCTAGGTAGAAAGCTAGAGAAACTGTGGCAAACAAACATGATATTTGTATCGATGACATTTTATGCACTTGCCTAACGAAAAGACTTTGCTTTTCTCCAAAACCATTTTTACTGTGATTTTCTCAGTCCATTGCATACGAATCCCACACCACTTTGTCCGGATATGACTGGATGAAACCAGATATATCCATTTTATTTTGGCTAACTCAAATCCCAGATATTGCTACAGCCTCTGTGTTTGTGTATTCCTCATATTATAAAACGGACTTTATTGTTTTGAATGATTTTTATTAGGGGACATTTAATTTTGTACCGTAGAAACACAAATAGGATTAACATGGGGACACCAGCTCTACATATTCCTGTATTCTAGGGAGAAATCTAGAGGAACTGCAGCAAACAAACATGATATTTCTGTTTGTATAGATGACATTTTATGCACTTGCCTAAAGAAAAGACTTTGCTTTTCTCCAAAACCATTTTGAATGTGATTTTCTCAGTCCATTACATACGAATTCCACACCACTTTGTCTGGATATGACTGGATGAAACCAGAAATATCTGGTTGTGTTTTGGCTCACTATACCCCAGATATTACCACAGCCTCAGTGTCTGTGTTTTCTGGATATTATCGATGGATTTTAATGTTTTGAATGTTTTTATCGGGGAATATTTAATTTTGTGCTGGGAAACACTAATTGGTTCCACATGAAGACACCAGCTCTACACATTCGTGTTTTCTAGGTAGAAAGCTAGAGGAACTGCCGCAAACAAACATGATATTTCTGTTTGTATCGATGACATTTTATGCACTTGCCTAACGAAAAGACTTTGCTTTTCTCCAAAACCATTTTTACTGTGATTTTCTCAGTCCATTGCATACGAATCCCACACCACTTTGTCCGGATATGACTGGATGAAACCAGATATATCCATTTTATTTTGGCTAACTCAAATCCCAGATATTGCTACAGCCTCTGTGTTTGTGTATTCCTCATATTATAAAACGGACTTTATTGTTTTGAATGATTTTTATTAGGGGACATTTAATTTTGTACCGTAGAAACACAAATAGGATTAACATGGGGACACCAGCTCTACATATTCCTGTATTCTAGGGAGAAATCTAGAGGAACTGCAGCAAACAAACATGATATTTCTGTTTGTATAGATGACATTTTATGCACTTGCCTAAAGAAAAGACTTTGCTTTTCTCCAAAACCATTTTGAATGTGATTTTCTCAGTCCATTACATACGAATTCCACACCACTTTGTCTGGATATGACTGGATGAAACCAGAAATATCTGGTTGTGTTTTGGCTCACTATACCCCAGATATTACCACAGCCTCAGTGTCTGTGTTTTCTGGATATTATCGATGGATTTTAATGTTTTGAATGTTTTTATCGGGGAATATTTAATTTTGTGCTGGGAAACACTAATTGGTTCCACATGAAGACACCAGCTCTACACATTCGTGTTTTCTAGGTAGAAAGCTAGAGGAACTGCCGCAAACAAACATGATATTTCTGTTTGTATCGATGACATTTTATGCACTTGCCTAACGAAAAGACTTTGCTTTTCTCCAAAACCATTTTTACTGTGATTTTCTCGGTCCATTGCATACGAAATCCACACCACTTTGTCCGGCTATGACTGGATTAAACCAGATATATCGGGTTGTGTTTTGGCTAACTCAATCCGAAATATTGTGAAAGACTCTGTGTTTGTGTTTTCTGGATATTATCGATGGAGTTTATTGTTTTGAATGTTTTTATCAGGGAACATTTAATTTTGTACCGTTGAAACACCAATTGGTTCATCATGGGAACACAAGCTCTACACATTCGTAATTTCTAGGAAGAAAGCTAAAGGAACTGCGGCAAACAAACATGATAGTTCTCTTTGTATAGGTGACATTTTATGCACTGGACTAGCGAACAGACTTTGCTTTTCTCCAGAATCATTTTTACTGTGATTTCTCGGTCCATTGCATATGAATTCCATACCAGTTTGTCCGGGTATAACTGCATGAAACCGGAAATATCCCGTTTTCCTTTGGGTAACTCAATCCGAAATATTGCTACAGCCTCTGTGTTTGTGTTTTCAGGTATTATCAACGGACTTTATTGTTTTGAATGTTTATTATCAGGGAACATTTAATTTTGAGCTTACATACAGTAATTGGTTCCACATGGAGACACCAGCTCTACACATTTGTATTTTCTATGGAGAAAGCTAGAGGAACTGCGGCAAACATGATATTTCTGTTTGTATAGATGATATTTTATGCACTTGCCTAAAGAAAAGACTTTGCTTTTCTCCAGAACCATTTTTACTGTGATTTCTCGGTCCATTGCATATGAATTCAATACCAGTTTGTCCAGATATGACTGGATGAAACCAGAAATATCCCGTTTTATTTTGGCTAACTCAATCCCAGATATTGCTACAGCCTCTGTGTTTGTGTATTCCTCATATTATAAAACGGACTTTATTGTTTTGAATGATTTATATTAGGGAACATTTAATTTTGAGCTTACAGTAATTGGTTCCACATGGAGACACCAGCTCTACACATTTGTATTTTCTAGGGAGAAAGCTAGAGGAACTGCAGAAAACAAACATGATATTTCTGTTTGTATCGATGACATTTTATGCACTTGCCTAACGAAAAGACTTGGCTTTTCTCCAAAACCATTTTACTGTGATTTTCTCGGTCCATTGCATACGAATTCCACACCAGTTTACCGGATATGACTGGATGAAACCTGAAATATCCGGTTGTGTTTTGGCTAACTCAATCCGAAATGTTGATGCAGCATTTGTGTTGGTGTATTCGTGATGTTATCCATGGACTTTATTATTTTGAATGTATTTTATCAGGGAACATTAAATTTTGTGCTTGGAAACACAAATTTTTTCCACATGGAGACAACAGCTCTACACATTCATATTTTTAGGGAGAAATCTAGAGGAACTGTGGCAAAGAAACATGATATTTCTGTTTGTATCGATGACATTTATGCTCTTGCATAACGAAAAGACTTTGCTTTTCTCCAAAACCATTTTTACTGTGATTTTCTCGGTCCATTACATATGAATCCCACAACAGTTTGTCCGGATATGACTGGATGAAACCAGAAATATCCGGTTTTATTTTGGCTAACTCAATCCCAGATATTGCTACAGCCTCTGTGTTTGTGTTTTCCAGATATTATCCACGGACTTTATTGTTTGGAATGTTTTTTATCGGGGAACATTTAATTTTGAGCCTAGATACAATCATTGGTACCACATGGAGACACCAGCTCTACACATTCGTATTTTCTAGGGAGAAAGCTCGAGGAACTGGGGCAAAAAACATGATGTTTGTTTTTGTATAGATGACATTTTATGCACTTGCCTAATGAAAAGACTTTGCTTTTCTCCAAAACCATCTTTACTCTGATTTCTGGGTCCATTGCATACGAATTCCGCAACACTTTGTCAGGAAATGACTGGAGTAAACCAGAAATACCCGTTTTTTTTAGCTAACTCAATCCGAAATATTGTTAAAGACTCTGTGTTTGTGTTTTCTGGATATTATCGATGGAGTTTATTGTTTTGAATGTTTTTATCAGGGAACATTTCATTTCGTACCCTTGAAACACTAATTGCTTCATCATGGGAACACCAGCTCTAAACATTCGTATTTTTTAGGAGGAAAGCTAGAGGAACTCTGGCAAACAAACATGATATTTCTGTTTGTATACATGACATTTTATGCGCTGGCCTAATGAAAAGACTTCGGTTTTCTACAAAACCATTTTTAATGTGATTTTCTCCATCTATTGCATACGAATTCCACACCAGTTTTTCCTGATATGACTGGATGAAACTGGAAATATCCGGTTTTGTTTTCACTAACTCAATCCCAGTTATTGCTACAGCCTCTGTGTTTGTGTTTTCCTCATATTATCCATGGACTTTATTGTTTTGAATGTTTTTTATCGGGGAACATTTAATTTTGAGTTTAGATACACTAATTGGTTCCACATGGAGACACCAGCTCTACACATTCGTGTTTTCTAGGTAGAAAGCTAGAGAAACTGTGGCAAACAAACATGATATTTGTATCGATGACATTTTATGCACTTGCCTAACGAAAAGACTTTGCTTTTCTCCAAAACCATTTTTACTGTGATTTTCTCAGTCCATTGCATACGAATCCCACACCACTTTGTCCGGATATGACTGGATGAAACCAGATATATCCATTTTATTTTGGCTAACTCAAATCCCAGATATTGCTACAGCCTCTGTGTTTGTGTATTCCTCATATTATAAAACGGACTTTATTGTTTTGAATGATTTTTATTAGGGGACATTTAATTTTGTACCGTAGAAACACAAATAGGATTAACATGGGGACACCAGCTCTACATATTCCTGTATTCTAGGGAGAAATCTAGAGGAACTGCAGCAAACAAACATGATATTTCTGTTTGTATAGATGACATTTTATGCACTTGCCTAAAGAAAAGACTTTGCTTTTCTCCAAAACCATTTTGAATGTGATTTTCTCAGTCCATTACATACGAATTCCACACCACTTTGTCTGGATATGACTGGATGAAACCAGAAATATCTGGTTGTGTTTTGGCTCACTATACCCCAGATATTACCACAGCCTCAGTGTCTGTGTTTTCTGGATATTATCGATGGATTTTAATGTTTTGAATGTTTTTATCGGGGAATATTTAATTTTGTGCTGGGAAACACTAATTGGTTCCACATGAAGACACCAGCTCTACACATTCGTGTTTTCTAGGTAGAAAGCTAGAGAAACTGTGGCAAACAAACATGATATTTCTGTTTGTATCGATGACATTTTATGCACTTGCCTAACGAAAAGACTTTGCTTTTCTCCAAAACCATTTTTACTGTGATTTTCTCGGTCCATTGCATACGAAATCCACACCACTTTGTCCGGATATGACTGGATTAAACCAGATATATCGGGTTGTGTTTTGGCTAACTCAATCCGAAATATTGTGAAAGACTCTGTGTTTGTGTTTTCTGGATATTATCGATGGAGTTTATTGTTTTGAATGTTTTTATCAGGGAACATTTAATTTTGTACCGTTGAAACACCAATTGGTTCATCATGGGAACACAAGCTCTACACATTCGTAATTTCTAGGAAGAAAGCTAAAGGAACTGCGGCAAACAAACATGATAGTTCTCTTTGTATAGGTGACATTTTATGCACTGGACTAGCGAACAGACTTTGCTTTTCTCCAGAATCATTTTTACTGTGATTTCTCGGTCCATTGCATATGAATTCCATACCAGTTTGTCCGGGTATAACTGCATGAAACCGGAAATATCCCGTTTTCCTTTGGGTAACTCAATCCGAAATATTGCTACAGCCTCTGTGTTTGTGTTTTCAGGTATTATCAACGGACTTTATTGTTTTGAATGTTTATTATCAGGGAACATTTAATTTTGAGCTTACATACAGTAATTGGTTCCACATGGAGACACCAGCTCTACACATTTGTATTTTCTATGGAGAAAGCTAGAGGAACTGCGGCAAACATGATATTTCTGTTTGTATAGATGATATTTTATGCACTTGCCTAAAGAAAAGACTTTGCTTTTCTCCAGAACCATTTTTACTGTGATTTCTCGGTCCATTGCATATGAATTCAATACCAGTTTGTCCAGATATGACTGGATGAAACCAGAAATATCCCGTTTTATTTTGGCTAACTCAATCCCAGATATTGCTACAGCCTCTGTGTTTGTGTATTCCTCATATTATAAAACGGACTTTATTGTTTTGAATGATTTATATTAGGGAACATTTAATTTTGAGCTTAGATACAGTAATTGGTTCCACATGGAGACACCAGCTCTACACATTTGTATTTTCTAGGGAGAAAGCTAGAGGAACTGCAGAAAACAAACATGATATTTCTGTTTGTATCGATGACATTTTATGCACTTGCCTAACGAAAAGACTTGGCTTTTCTCCAAAACCATTTTACTGTGATTTTCTCGGTCCATTGCATACGAATTCCACACCAGTTTACCGGATATGACTGGATGAAACCTGAAATATCCGGTTGTGTTTTGGCTAACTCAATCCGAAATGTTGATGCAGCATTTGTGTTGGTGTATTCGTGATGTTATCCATGGACTTTATTATTTTGAATGTATTTTATCAGGGTACATTAAATTTTGTGCTTGGAAACACAAATTTTTTCCACATGGAGACAACAGCTCTACACATTCATATTTTTAGGGAGAAATCTAGAGGAACTGTGGCAAAGAAACATGATATTTCTGTTTGTATCGATGACATTTATGCTCTTGCATAACGAAAAGACTTTGCTTTTCTCCAAAACCATTTTTACTGTGATTTTCTCAGTCCATTACATATGAATCCCACAACAGTTTGTCCGGATATGACTGGATGAAACCAGAAATATCCGGTTTTATTTTGGCTAACTCAATCCCAGATATTGCTACAGCCTCTGTGTTTGTGTTTTCCAGATATTATCCACGGACTTTATTGTTTGGAATGTTTTTTATCGGGGAACATTTAATTTTGAGCCTAGATACAATCATTGGTACCACATGGAGACACCAGCTCTACACATTCGTATTTTCTAGGGAGAAAGCTCGAGGAACTGGGGCAAAAAACATGATGTTTGTTTTTGTATAGATGACATTTTATGCACTTGCCTAATGAAAAGACTTTGCTTTTCTCCAAAACCATCTTTACTCTGATTTCTGGGTCCATTGCATACGAATTCCGCAACACTTTGTCAGGAAATGACTGGAGTAAACCAGAAATACCCGTTTTTTTTAGCTAAATCAATCCGAAATATTGTTAAAGACTCTGTGTTTGTGTTTTCTGGATATTATCGATGGAGTTTATTGTTTTGAATGTTTTTATCAGGGAACATTTCATTTCGTACCCTTGAAACACTAATTGCTTCATCATGGGAACACCAGCTCTAAACATTCGTATTTTTTAGGAGGAAAGCTAGAGGAACTCTGGCAAACAAACATGATATTTCTGTTTGTATACATGACATTTTATGCGCTGGCCTAATGAAAAGACTTCGGTTTTCTACAAAACCATTTTTAATGTGATTTTCTCCATCTATTGCATACGAATTCCACACCAGTTTTTCCTGATATGACTGGATGAAACTGGAAATATCCGGTTTTGTTTTCACTAACTCAATCCCAGTTATTGCTACAGCCTCTGTGTTTGTGTTTTCCTCATATTATCCATGGACTTTATTGTTTTGAATGTTTTTTATCGGGGAACATTTAATTTTGAGTTTAGATACACTAATTGGTTCCACATGGAGACACCAGCTCTACACATTCGTGTTTTCTAGGTAGAAAGCTAGAGAAACTGTGGCAAACAAACATGATATTTGTATCGATGACATTTTATGCACTTGCCTAACGAAAAGACTTTGCTTTTCTCCAAAACCATTTTTACTGTGATTTTCTCAGTCCATTGCATACGAATCCCACACCACTTTGTCCGGATATGACTGGATGAAACCAGATATATCCATTTTATTTTGGCTAACTCAAATCCCAGATATTGCTACAGCCTCTGTGTTTGTGTATTCCTCATATTATAAAACGGACTTTATTGTTTTGAATGATTTTTATTAGGGGACATTTAATTTTGTACCGTAGAAACACAAATAGGATTAACATGGGGACACCAGCTCTACATATTCCTGTATTCTAGGGAGAAATCTAGAGGAACTGCAGCAAACAAACATGATATTTCTGTTTGTATAGATGACATTTTATGCACTTGCCTAAAGAAAAGACTTTGCTTTTCTCCAAAACCATTTTGAATGTGATTTTCTCAGTCCATTACATACGAATTCCACACCACTTTGTCTGGATATGACTGGATGAAACCAGAAATATCTGGTTGTGTTTTGGCTCACTATACCCCAGATATTACCACAGCCTCAGTGTCTGTGTTTTCTGGATATTATCGATGGATTTTAATGTTTTGAATGTTTTTATCGGGGAATATTTAATTTTGTGCTGGGAAACACTAATTGGTTCCACATGAAGACACCAGCTCTACACATTCGTGTTTTCTAGGTAGAAAGCTAGAGGAACTGCCGCAAACAAACATGATATTTCTGTTTGTATCGATGACATTTTATGCACTTGCCTAACGAAAAGACTTTGCTTTTCTCCAAAACCATTTTTACTGTGATTTTCTCGGTCCATTGCATACGAAATCCACACCACTTTGTCCGGCTATGACTGGATTAAACCAGATATATCGGGTTGTGTTTTGGCTAACTCAATCCGAAATATTGTGAAAGACTCTGTGTTTGTGTTTTCTGGATATTATCGATGGAGTTTATTGTTTTGAATGTTTTTATCAGGGAACATTTAATTTTGTACCGTTGAAACACCAATTGGTTCATCATGGGAACACAAGCTCTACACATTCGTAATTTCTAGGAAGAAAGCTAAAGGAACTGCGGCAAACAAACATGATAGTTCTCTTTGTATAGGTGACATTTTATGCACTGGACTAGCGAACAGACTTTGCTTTTCTCCAGAATCATTTTTACTGTGATTTCTCGGTCCATTGCATATGAATTCCATACCAGTTTGTCCGGGTATAACTGCATGAAACCGGAAATATCCCGTTTTCCTTTGGGTAACTCAATCTGAAATATTGCTACAGCCTCTGTGTTTGTGTTTTCAGGTATTATCAACGGACTTTATTGTTTTGAATGTTTATTATCAGGGAACATTTAATTTTGAGCTTACATACAGTAATTGGTTCCACATGGAGACACCAGCTCTACACATTTGTATTTTCTATGGAGAAAGCTAGAGGAACTGCGGCAAACATGATATTTCTGTTTGTATAGATGATATTTTATGCACTTGCCTAAAGAAAAGACTTTGCTTTTCTCCAGAACCATTTTTACTGTGATTTCTCGGTCCATTGCATATGAATTCCATACCAGTTTGTCCAGATATGACTGGATGAAACCAGAAATATCCCGTTTTATTTTGGCTAACTCAATCCCAGATATTGCTACAGCCTCTGTGTTTGTGTATTCCTCATATTATAAAACGGACTTTATTGTTTTGAATGATTTATATTAGGGAACATTTAATTCTGAGCTTAGATACAGTAATTGGTTCCACATGGAGACACCAGCTCTACACATTTGTATTTTCTAGGGAGAAAGCTAGAGGAACTGCAGAAAACAAACATGATATTTCTGTTTGTATCGATGACATTTTATGCACTTGCCTAACGAAAAGACTTTGCTTTTCTCCAAAACCATTTTACTGTGATTTTCTCGGTCCATTGCATACGAATTCCACACCAGTTTACCGGATATGACTGGATGAAACCTGAAATATCCGGTTGTGTTTTGGCTAACTCAATCCGAAATGTTGATGCAGCATTTGTGTTGGTGTATTCGTGATGTTATCCATGGACTTTATTATTTTGAATGTATTTTATCAGGGTACATTAAATTTTGTGCTTGGAAACACAAATTTTTTCCACATGGAGACAACAGCTCTACACATTCATATTTTTAGGGAGAAATCTAGAGGAACTGTGGCAAAGAAACATGATATTTCTGTTTGTATCGATGACATTTATGCTCTTGCATAACGAAAAGACTTTGCTTTTCTCCAAAACCATTTTTACTGTGATTTTCTCAGTCCATTACATATGAATCCCACAACAGTTTGTCCGGATATGACTGGATGAAACCAGAAATATCCGGTTTTATTTTGGCTAACTCAATCCCAGATATTGCTACAGCCTCTGTGTTTGTGTTTTCCAGATATTATCCACGGACTTTATTGTTTGGAATGTTTTTTATCGGGGAACATTTAATTTTGAGCCTAGATACAATCATTGGTACCACATGGAGACACCAGCTCTACACATTCGTATTTTCTAGGGAGAAAGCTCGAGGAACTGGGGCAAAAAACATGATGTTTGTTTTTGTATAGATGACATTTTATGCACTTGCCTAATGAAAAGACTTTGCTTTTCTCCAAAACCATCTTTACTCTGATTTCTGGGTCCATTGCATACGAATTCCGCAACACTTTGTCAGGAAATGACTGGAGTAAACCAGAAATACCCGTTTTTTTTAGCTAAATCAATCCGAAATATTGTTAAAGACTCTGTGTTTGTGTTTTCTGGATATTATCGATGGAGTTTATTGTTTTGAATGTTTTTATCAGGGAACATTTCATTTCGTACCCTTGAAACACTAATTGCTTCATCATGGGAACACCAGCTCTAAACATTCGTATTTTTTAGGAGGAAAGCTAGAGGAACTCTGGCAAACAAACATGATATTTCTGTTTGTATACATGACATTTTATGCACTGGCCTAATGAAAAGACTTCGGTTTTCTACAAAACCATTTTTAATGTGATTTTCTCCATCTATTGCATACGAATTCCACACCAGTTTTTCCTGATATGACTGGATGAAACTGGAAATATCCGGTTTTGTTTTCACTAACTCAATCCCAGTTATTGCTACAGCCTCTGTGTTTGTGTTTTCCTCATATTATCCATGGACTTTATTGTTTTGAATGTTTTTTATCGGGGAACATTTAATTTTGAGTTTAGATACACTAATTGGTTCCACATGGAGACACCAGCTCTACACATTCGTGTTTTCTAGGTAGAAAGCTAGAGAAACTGTGGCAAACAAACATGATATTTGTATCGATGACATTTTATGCACTTGCCTAACGAAAAGACTTTGCTTTTCTCCAAAACCATTTTTACTGTGATTTTCTCAGTCCATTGCATACGAATCCCACACCACTTTGTCCGGATATGACTGGATGAAACCAGATATATCCATTTTATTTTGGCTAACTCAAATCCCAGATATTGCTACAGCCTCTGTGTTTGTGTATTCCTCATATTATAAAACGGACTTTATTGTTTTGAATGATTTTTATTAGGGGACATTTAATTTTGTACCGTAGAAACACAAATAGGATTAACATGGGGACACCAGCTCTACATATTCCTGTATTCTAGGGAGAAATCTAGAGGAACTGCAGCAAACAAACATGATATTTCTGTTTGTATAGATGACATTTTATGCACTTGCCTAAAGAAAAGACTTTGCTTTTCTCCAAAACCATTTTGAATGTGATTTTCTCAGTCCATTACATACGAATTCCACACCACTTTGTCTGGATATGACTGGATGAAACCAGAAATATCTGGTTGTGTTTTGGCTCACTATACCCCAGATATTACCACAGCCTCAGTGTCTGTGTTTTCTGGATATTATCGATGGATTTTAATGTTTTGAATGTTTTTATCGGGGAATATTTAATTTTGTGCTGGGAAACACTAATTGGTTCCACATGAAGACACCAGCTCTACACATTCGTGTTTTCTAGGTAGAAAGCTAGAGGAACTGCCGCAAACAAACATGATATTTCTGTTTGTATCGATGACATTTTATGCACTTGCCTAACGAAAAGACTTTGCTTTTCTCCAAAACCATTTTTACTGTGATTTTCTCGGTCCATTGCATACGAAATCCACACCACTTTGTCCGGCTATGACTGGATTAAACCAGATATATCGGGTTGTGTTTTGGCTAACTCAATCCGAAATATTGTGAAAGACTCTGTGTTTGTGTTTTCTGGATATTATCGATGGAGTTTATTGTTTTGAATGTTTTTATCAGGGAACATTTAATTTTGTACCGTTGAAACACCAATTGGTTCATCATGGGAACACAAGCTCTACACATTCGTAATTTCTAGGAAGAAAGCTAAAGGAACTGCGGCAAACAAACATGATAGTTCTCTTTGTATAGGTGACATTTTATGCACTGGACTAGCGAACAGACTTTGCTTTTCTCCAGAATCATTTTTACTGTGATTTCTCGGTCCATTGCATATGAATTCCATACCAGTTTGTCCGGGTATAACTGCATGAAACCGGAAATATCCCGTTTTCCTTTGGGTAACTCAATCTGAAATATTGCTACAGCCTCTGTGTTTGTGTTTTCAGGTATTATCAACGGACTTTATTGTTTTGAATGTTTATTATCAGGGAACATTTAATTTTGAGCTTACATACAGTAATTGGTTCCACATGGAGACACCAGCTCTACACATTTGTATTTTCTATGGAGAAAGCTAGAGGAACTGCGGCAAACATGATATTTCTGTTTGTATAGATGATATTTTATGCACTTGCCTAAAGAAAAGACTTTGCTTTTCTCCAGAACCATTTTTACTGTGATTTCTCGGTCCATTGCATATGAATTCCATACCAGTTTGTCCAGATATGACTGGATGAAACCAGAAATATCCCGTTTTATTTTGGCTAACTCAATCCCAGATATTGCTACAGCCTCTGTGTTTGTGTATTCCTCATATTATAAAACGGACTTTATTGTTTTGAATGATTTATATTAGGGAACATTTAATTCTGAGCTTAGATACAGTAATTGGTTCCACATGGAGACACCAGCTCTACACATTTGTATTTTCTAGGGAGAAAGCTAGAGGAACTGCAGAAAACAAACATGATATTTCTGTTTGTATCGATGACATTTTATGCACTTGCCTAACGAAAAGACTTTGCTTTTCTCCAAAACCATTTTACTGTGATTTTCTCGGTCCATTGCATACGAATTCCACACCAGTTTACCGGATATGACTGGATGAAACCTGAAATATCCGGTTGTGTTTTGGCTAACTCAATCCGAAATGTTGATGCAGCATTTGTGTTGGTGTATTCGTGATGTTATCCATGGACTTTATTATTTTGAATGTATTTTATCAGGGTACATTAAATTTTGTGCTTGGAAACACAAATTTTTTCCACATGGAGACAACAGCTCTACACATTCATATTTTTAGGGAGAAATCTAGAGGAACTGTGGCAAAGAAACATGATATTTCTGTTTGTATCGATGACATTTATGCTCTTGCATAACGAAAAGACTTTGCTTTTCTCCAAAACCATTTTTACTGTGATTTTCTCAGTCCATTACATATGAATCCCACAACAGTTTGTCCGGATATGACTGGATGAAACCAGAAATATCCGGTTTTATTTTGGCTAACTCAATCCCAGATATTGCTACAGCCTCTGTGTTTGTGTTTTCCAGATATTATCCACGGACTTTATTGTTTGGAATGTTTTTTATCGGGGAACATTTAATTTTGAGCCTAGATACAATCATTGGTACCACATGGAGACACCAGCTCTACACATTCGTATTTTCTAGGGAGAAAGCTCGAGGAACTGGGGCAAAAAACATGATGTTTGTTTTTGTATAGATGACATTTTATGCACTTGCCTAATGAAAAGACTTTGCTTTTCTCCAAAACCATCTTTACTCTGATTTCTGGGTCCATTGCATACGAATTCCGCAACACTTTGTCAGGAAATGACTGGAGTAAACCAGAAATACCCGTTTTTTTTAGCTAACTCAATCCGAAATATTGTTAAAGACTCTGTGTTTGTGTTTTCTGGATATTATCGATGGAGTTTATTGTTTTGAATGTTTTTATCAGGGAACATTTCATTTCGTACCCTTGAAACACTAATTGCTTCATCATGGGAACACCAGCTCTAAACATTCGTATTTTTTAGGAGGAAAGCTAGAGGAACTCTGGCAAACAAACATGATATTTCTGTTTGTATACATGACATTTTATGCGCTGGCCTAATGAAAAGACTTCGGTTTTCTACAAAACCATTTTTAATGTGATTTTCTCCATCTATTGCATACGAATTCCACACCAGTTTTTCCTGATATGACTGGATGAAACTGGAAATATCCGGTTTTGTTTTCACTAACTCAATCCCAGTTATTGCTACAGCCTCTGTGTTTGTGTTTTCCTCATATTATCCATGGACTTTATTGTTTTGAATGTTTTTTATCGGGGAACATTTAATTTTGAGTTTAGATACACTAATTGGTTCCACATGGAGACACCAGCTCTACACATTCGTGTTTTCTAGGTAGAAAGCTAGAGAAACTGTGGCAAACAAACATGATATTTGTATCGATGACATTTTATGCACTTGCCTAACGAAAAGACTTTGCTTTTCTCCAAAACCATTTTTACTGTGATTTTCTCAGTCCATTGCATACGAATCCCACACCACTTTGTCCGGATATGACTGGATGAAACCAGATATATCCATTTTATTTTGGCTAACTCAAATCCCAGATATTGCTACAGCCTCTGTGTTTGTGTATTCCTCATATTATAAAACGGACTTTATTGTTTTGAATGATTTTTATTAGGGGACATTTAATTTTGTACCGTAGAAACACAAATAGGATTAACATGGGGACACCAGCTCTACATATTCCTGTATTCTAGGGAGAAATCTAGAGGAACTGCAGCAAACAAACATGATATTTCTGTTTGTATAGATGACATTTTATGCACTTGCCTAAAGAAAAGACTTTGCTTTTCTCCAAAACCATTTTGAATGTGATTTTCTCAGTCCATTACATACGAATTCCACACCACTTTGTCTGGATATGACTGGATGAAACCAGAAATATCTGGTTGTGTTTTGGCTCACTATACCCCAGATATTACCACAGCCTCAGTGTCTGTGTTTTCTGGATATTATCGATGGATTTTAATGTTTTGAATGTTTTTATCGGGGAATATTTAATTTTGTGCTGGGAAACACTAATTGGTTCCACATGAAGACACCAGCTCTACACATTCGTGTTTTCTAGGTAGAAAGCTAGAGAAACTGTGGCAAACAAACATGATATTTCTGTTTGTATCGATGACATTTTATGCACTTGCCTAACGAAAAGACTTTGCTTTTCTCCAAAACCATTTTTACTGTGATTTTCTCGGTCCATTGCATACGAAATCCACACCACTTTGTCCGGCTATGACTGGATTAAACCAGATATATCGGGTTGTGTTTTGGCTAACTCAATCCGAAATATTGTGAAAGACTCTGTGTTTGTGTTTTCTGGATATTATCGATGGAGTTTATTGTTTTGAATGTTTTTATCAGGGAACATTTAATTTTGTACCGTTGAAACACCAATTGGTTCATCATGGGAACACAAGCTCTACACATTCGTAATTTCTAGGAAGAAAGCTAAAGGAACTGCGGCAAACAAACATGATAGTTCTCTTTGTATAGGTGACATTTTATGCACTGGACTAGCGAACAGACTTTGCTTTTCTCCAGAATCATTTTTACTGTGAATTCTCGGTCCATTGCATATGAATTCCATACCAGTTTGTCCGGGTATAACTGCATGAAACCGGAAATATCCCGTTTTCCTTTGGGTAACTCAATCCGAAATATTGCTACAGCCTCTGTGTTTGTGTTTTCAGGTATTATCAATGGACTTTATTGTTTTGAATGTTTATTATCAGGGAACATTTAATTTTGAGCTTACATACAGTAATTGGTTCCACATGGAGACACCAGCTCTACACATTTGTATTTTCTATGGAGAAAGCTAGAGGAACTGCGGCAAACATGATATTTCTGTTTGTATAGATGATATTTTATGCACTTGCCTAAAGAAAAGACTTTGCTTTTCTCCAGAACCATTTTTACTGTGATTTCTCGGTCCATTGCATATGAATTCAATACCAGTTTGTCCAGATATGACTGGATGAAACCAGAAATATCCCGTTTTATTTTGGCTAACTCAATCCCAGATATTGCTACAGCCTCTGTGTTTGTGTATTCCTCATATTATAAAATGGACTTTATTGTTTTGAATGATTTTTATTAGGGAACATTTAATTTTGAGCTTAGATACAGTAATTGGTTCCACATGGAGACACCAGCTCTACACATTTGTATTTTCTAGGGAGAAAGCTAGAGGAACTGTGGCAAACAAACATGATATTTCTCTTTGTGTAGATGATATTTTATGCACTTTCCTAAAGAAAAGACTTTGCTTTTCTCCAAAACCATTCTTACTGTGATTTTCTCGGTCCATTGCATATGAATTACACACCACTGTGTCCTGATATGACTGGATGAAACCAGAAATATCCGGTTGTGTTTTGGCTAACTCAATCCGAAATATTGATACAGCCTTTGTGTTGGTGTATTCTTGATATTATCCATGGACTTTATTATTTTGAATGTTTTTTTCAGGGAACATTTAATTTTGTGCTTGGAAACACAAATTGGTTCCACATGGCGACACCAGCTCTACACATTCGTAATTTCTAGGGAGAAATCTAGAGGAATTGCGGCAAACAAACATGATATTTCTGTTTGTATCGATGACATTTTATGCACTTGCCTAACGAAAAGACTTGGCTTTTCTCCAAAACCATTTTACTGTGATTTTCTCGGTCCATTGCATACGAATTCCACACCAGTTTACCGGATATGCCTGGATGAAACCTGAAATATCCGGTTGTGTTTTGGCTAACTCAATCCGCAATGTTGATACAGCATTTGTGTTGGTGTATTCGTGATGTTATCCATGGACTTTATTATTTTGAATGTATTTTATCAGGGAACTTTAAATTTTGTGCTTGGAAACACAAATTTTTTCCACATGGAGGCAACAGCTCTACACATTCGTATTTTTAGGGAGAAATCTAGAGGAACTGCGGCAAAGAAACATGATATTTCTGTTTGTATCGATGACATTTATGCTCTTGCATAACGAAAAGACTTTGCTTTTCTCCAAAACCATTTTTACTGTGATTTTCTCGGTCCATTACATATGAATCCCACAACAGTTTGTCCGGATATGACTGGATGAAACCAGAAATATCCGGTTTTATTTTGGCTAACTCAATCCCAGATATTGCTACAGCCTCTGTGTTTGTGTTTTCCAGATATTATCCACGGACTTTATTGTTTGGAATGTTTTTTATCGGGGAACATTTAATTTTGAGCCTAGATACAATCATTGGTACCACATGGAGACACCAGCTCTACACATTCGTATTTTCTAGGGAGAAAGCTCGAGGAACTGGGGCAAAAAACATGATGTTTGTTTCTGTATAGATGACATTTTATGCACTTGCCTAATGAAAAGACTTTGCTTTTCTCCAAAACCATCTTTACTCTGATTTCTGGGTCCATTGCATACGAATTCCGCAACACTTTGTCAGGATATGACTGGAGTAAACCAGAAATACCCGTTTTTTTTAGCTAACTCAATCCGAAATATTGTTAAAGACTCTGTGTTTGTGTTTTCTGGATATTATCGATGGAGTTTATTGTTTTGAATGTTTTTATCAGGGAACATTTCATTTCGTACCCTTGAAACACTAATTGCTTCATCATGGGAACACCAGCTCTAAACATTCGTATTTTTTAGGAGGAAAGCTAGAGGAACTCTGGCAAACAAACATGATATTTCTGTTTGTATACATGACATTTTATTCGCTGGCCTAATGAAAAGACTTCGGTTTTCTACAAAACCATTTTTAATGTGATTTTCTCCATCTATTGCATACGAATTCCACACCAGTTTTTCCTGATATGACTGGATGAAACTGGAAATATCCGGTTTTGTTTTCACTAACTCAATCCCAGTTATTGCTACAGCCTCTGTGTTTGTGTTTTCCTCATATTATCCATGGACTTTATTGTTTTGAATGTTTTTTATCGGGGAACATTTAATTTTGAGTTTAGATACACTAATTGGTTCCACATGGAGACACCAGCTCTACACATTCGTGTTTTCTAGGTAGAAAGCTAGAGAAACTGTGGCAAACAAACATGATATTTGTATCGATGATATTTTATGCACTTGCCTAACGAAAAGACTTTGCTTTTCTCCAAAACCATTTTTACTGTGATTTTCTCAGTCCATTGCATACGAATCCCACACCACTTTGTCCGGATATGACTGGATGAAACCAGATATATCCATTTTATTTTGGCTAACTCAAATCCCAGATATTGCTACAGCCTCTGTGTTTGTGTATTCCTCATATTATAAAACGGACTTTATTGTTTTGAATGATTTTTATTAGGGGACATTTAATTTTGTACCGTAGAAACACAAATAGGATTAACATGGGGACACCAGCTCTACATATTCCTGTATTCTAGGGAGAAATCTAGAGGAACTGCAGCAAACAAACATGATATTTCTGTTTGTATAGATGACATTTTATGCACTGGACTAGCGAACAGACTTTGCTTTTCTCCAGAGTCATTTTTACTGTGATTTCTCGGTCCATTGCATATGAATTCCATACCAGTTTGTCCGGGTATAACTGCATGAAACCGGAAATATCCCGTTTTCCTTTGGGTATCTCAATCCGAAATATTGCTACAGCCTCTGTGTTTGTGTTTTCAGGTATTATCAACGGACTTTATTGTTTTGAATGTTTATTATCAGGGAACATTTAATTTTGAGCTTACATACAGTAATTGGTTCCACATGGAGACACCAGCTCTACACATTTGTATTTTCTATGGAGAAAGCTAGAGGAACTGCGGCAAACATGATATTTCTGTTTGTATAGATGATATTTTATGCACTTGCCTAAAGAAAAGACTTTGCTTTTCTCCAGAACCATTTTTACTGTGATTTCTCGGTCCATTGCATACGAATTCCATACCAGTTTGTCCGGATATGACTGGATGAAACCAGAAATATCCCGTTTTATTTTGGCTAACTCAATCCCAGATATTGCTACAGCCTCTGTGTTTGTGTATTCCTCATATTATAAAACGGACTTTATTGTTTTGAATGATTTATATTAGGGAACATTTAATTTTGAGCTTAGATACAGTAATTGGTTCCACATGGAGACACCAGCTCTACACATTTGTATTTTCTAGGGAGAAAGCTAGAGGAACTGTGGCAAACAAACATGATATTTCTCTTTGTGTAGATGATATTTTATGCACTTTCCTAAAGAAAAGACTTTGCTTTTCTGCAAAACCATTCTTACTGTGATTTTCTCGGTCCATTGCATATGAATTACACACCACTGTGTCCTGATATGACTGGATGAAACCAGAAATATCCGGTTATGTTTTGGCTAACTCAATCCGAAATATTGATACAGCCTTTGTGTTGGTGTATTCTTGATATTATCCATGGACTTTATTATTTTGAATGTTTTTTTCAGGGAACATTTAATTTTGTGCTTGGAAACACAAATTGGTTCCACATGGCGACACCAGCTCTACACATTCGTAATTTCTAGGGAGAAATCTAGAGGAATTGCGGCAAACAAACATGATATTTCTGTTTGTATAGATGACATTTTATGCACTTGCCTAACGAAAAGACTTGGCTTTTCTCCAAAACCATTTTACTGTGATTGTCTCGGTCCATTGCATATGAATTCCACACCAGTTTACCGGATATGACTGGATGAAACCTGAAATATCCGGTTGTGTTTTGGCTAACTCAATCCGAAATGTTGATACAGCATTTGTGTTGGTGTATTCGTGATGTTATCCATGGACTTTATTATTTTGAATGTATTTTATCAGGGAACTTTAAATTTTGTGCTTGGAAACACAAATTTTTTCCACATGGAGACAACAGCTCTACACATTCGTATTTTTAGGGAGAAATCTAGAGGAACTGCGGCAAAGAAACATGATATTTCTGTTTGTATCGATGACATTTATGCTCTTGCATAACGAAAAGACTTTGCTTTTCTCCAAAACCATTTTTACTGTGATTTTCTCAGTCCATTACATATGAATCCCACAACAGTTTGTCCGGATATGACTGGATGAAACCAGAAATATCCGGTTTTATTTTGGCTAACTCAATCCCAGATATTGCTACAGCCTCTGTGTTTGTGTTTTCCAGATATTATCCACGGACTTTATTGTTTGGAATGTTTTTTATCGGGGAACATTTAATTTTGAGCCTAGATACAATCATTGGTACCACATGGAGACACCAGCTCTACACATTCGTATTTTCTAGGGAGAAAGCTCGAGGAACTGGGGCAAAAAACATGATGTTTGTTTTTGTATAGATGACATTTTATGCACTTGCCTAAGGAAAAGACTTTGCTTTTCTCCAAAACCATCTTTACTCTGATTTCTGGGTCCATTGCATACGAATTCCGCAACACTTTGTCAGGATATGACTGGAGTAAACCAGAAATACCCGTTTTTTTTTAGCTAACTCAATCCGAAATATTGTTAAAGACTCTGTGTTTGTGTTTTCTGGATATTATCGATGGAGTTTATTGTTTTGAATGTTTTTATCAGGGAACATTTCATTTCGTACCCTTGAAACACTAATTGCTTCATCATGGGAACACCAGCTCTAAACATTCGTATTTTTTAGGAGGAAAGCTAGAGGAACTCTGGCAAACAAACATGATATTTCTGTTTGTATACATGACATTTTATGCGCTGGCCTAATGAAAAGACTTCGGTTTTCTACAAAACCATTTTTAATGTGATTTTCTCCATCTATTGCATACGAATTCCACACCAGTTTTTCCTGATATGACTGGATGAAACTGGAAATATCCGGTTTTGTTTTCACTAACTCAATCCCAGTTATTGCTACAGCCTCTGTGTTTGTGTTTTCCTCATATTATCCATGGACTTTATTGTTTTGAATGTTTTTTATCGGGGAACATTTAATTTTGAGTTTAGATACACTAATTGGTTCCACATGGAGACACCAGCTCTACACATTCGTGTTTTCTAGGTAGAAAGCTAGAGAAACTGTGGCAAACAAACATGATATTTGTATCGATGACATTTTATGCACTTGCCTAACGAAAAGACTTTGCTTTTCTCCAAAACCATTTTTACTGTGATTTTCTCAGTCCATTGCATACGAATCCCACACCACTTTGTCCGGATATGACTGGATGAAACCAGATATATCCATTTTATTTTGGCTAACTCAAATCCCAGATATTGCTACAGCCTCTGTGTTTGTGTATTCCTCATATTATAAAACGGACTTTATTGTTTTGAATGATTTTTATTAGGGGACATTTAATTTTGTACCGTAGAAACACAAATAGGATTAACATGGGGACACCAGCTCTACATATTCCTGTATTCTAGGGAGAAATCTAGAGGAACTGCAGCAAACAAACATGATATTTCTGTTTGTATAGATGACATTTAATGCACTGGACTAGCGAACAGACTTTGCTTTTCTCCAGAATCATTTTTACTGTGATTTCTCGGTCCATTGCATATGAATTCCATACCAGTTTGTCCGGGTATAACTGCATGAAACCGGAAATATCCCATTTTCCTTTGGGTATCTCAATCCGAAATATTGCTACAGCCTCTGTGTTTGTGTTTTCAGGTATTATCAACGGACTTTATTGTTTTGAATGTTTATTATCAGGGAACATTTAATTTTGAGCTTACATACAGTAATTGGTTCCACATGGAGACACCAGCTCTACACATTTGTATTTTCTATGGAGAAAGCTAGAGGAACTGCGGCAAACATGATATTTCTGTTTGTATAGATGATATTTTATGCACTTGCCTAAAGAAAAGACTTTGCTTTTCTCCAGAACCATTTTTACTGTGATTTCTCGGTCCATTGCATAGGAATTCCATACCAGTTTGTCCGGATATGACTGGATGAAACCAGAAATATCCCGTTTTATTTTGGGTAACTCAATCCCAGATATTGCTACAGCCTCTGTGTTTGCGTATTCCTCATATTTTAAAATGGACTTTATTGTTTTGAATGATTTTTATTAGGGAATATTTAATTTCGAGCTTAGATACAGTAATTGGTTCCACATGGAGACAACAGCTCTACACATTTGTATTTTCTAGGGACAAAGCTAGAGGAACTGTGGCAAACAAACATGATATTTCTCTTTGTGTAGATGATATTTTATGCACTTTCCTAAAGAAAAGACTTTGCTTTTCTCCAAATCCATTCTTACTGTGATTTTCTTGGTCCATTGCATATGAATTCCACACCACTTTGTCCAGATATGACTGGATGAAACCAGAAATATCCGGTTGTGTTTTGGCTAACTCAATCCGAAATATTGATACAGCCTTTGTGTTGGTGTATTCTTGATATTATCCATGGAATTTATTATTTTGAATGTTTTTTTCAGGGAACATTTAATTTTGTGCTTGGAAACTCAAATTGGTTCCACATGGCGACACCAGCTCTACATATTCGTATATTCTAGGGAGAAATCTAGAGGAATTGCGGCATACAAACCTGATATTTCTGTTTGTATCGATGACATTTAATGCACTTGCCTAAAGAAAAGACTTGGCTTTTCTCCAAAAGCATTTTTACTGTGATTTTCTCAATCTATTTCATATGAATCCCACAACAGTTTGTCCAAATATGACTGGATGAAACCAGAAATATCCATTTTATTTTGGCTAACTCAATCCCAGATATTGCTACAGCCTCTGTGTTTCTGTTTTCAGGTATTATCAATGGACTTTATTGTTTCGAATGATTTTATCAGGGAACATTTAATTTTGTACCGTAGAAACACAAACAGGATTAACATGGGGACACCAGCTCTACATATTCCTGTATTCTAGGGAGAAATCTAGAGGAACTGCAGCAAACACACATGATATTTCTGTTTGTATAGATGACATTTTATGCACTTGCCTAAAGAAAAGACTTTGCTTTTCTCCAAAACCTTTTTGAATGTGATTTTCTCAGTCCATTACATACGAATTCCACACCACTTTGTCTGGATATGACTGGATGAAACCAGAAATACCTGGTTGTGTTTTGGCTTACTATACCCCAGATATTACCACAGCCTCAGTGTCTGTGTTTTCTGGATATTATCGATGGATTTTAATGTTTTGAAAATTTTTATCGGGGAATATTTAATTTTGTGCTGGGAAACACTAATTGGTTCCACATGAAGACACCAGCTCTACACATTCGTTTTTTCTAGGAAGAAAGCTAGAGGAACTGCCGCAAACAAACATGATATTTCTGTTTGTATAGATGACATTTTATGCACTTGCCTAACGAAAAGACTTTGCTTTTTTCCAAAACCATTTTTACTGTGATTTTCTCGGTCCATTGCACACGAATGCCACCCCATTTTGTCCGGATATGACTGGATGAAACCAGAAATATCCGGTTGTGTTTTGGCTAACTCAATCCCAGATATTGGTACAGCTTCTGTGTTTGTGTTTCCTGGATATTTTCGATGGACTTCATTGTTTTGAATTTTTTTATCAGGGAACATTTAATTTTGTACCGTAGAAACACTAATTGGTTCCACATGGAGACACCAGTCTACACATTCCTATTTTCTATGGAGAAAGCTAGAGGAACTGCGGCAAACAAACATGATATTTCTGTGTGTATAGATGACATTTTATTCACTGGCCGAAGGAAAAGTCTTTGCTTTTCTCCAAAACCATTTTTACTGTGATTTTCTCGGTCCATTGCACACGAATTCCACCCCACTTTGTCCGTATATGACTGGATGTAACCAGAAATATCCGGTTGTCTTGTGGCTTACTATATCCCAGAGTTTGCTACAGCCTCTTTGTTTCTGTTTTCTGGATATTATCGATGGACTTTATTGTTTCGAATGATTTTATCAGGGAACATTTAATTTTGTGCTGGTAAACACTAATTCGTTCCACATGCAGACACCAGCTCTACACATTCGTATTTTCTAGGCAGAAAGTGAGAGGAACTGCGGCAAACAAACACGATATTTCTGTTTGTATAGATGACATTTTATGCACTTGCCTAATGAAAAGACTTTGCTTTTCTCCAAAACCATTTTTACTGTGATTTCTCGGTCCATTACATACGAATTCCACACCACGTTGTCTGGATATGACTGGATGAAACCGGAAATATCCGACTGTGTTGTGGCTTACTATATCTCAGATATTGCTACAATCTCAGTGTCTGAGTTTTCTGGATATTTTCAATGGACTTTATTGTTTTGAACATTTTTATCAGGGAACATTTAATTTTGTGCTGGGAAACACTAATTGGTTCCACATGCAGACACCAGCTCTGCATATTCGTATTTTCTAGGGAGAAAGCGAGAGGAACTGTGGCAAACAAACACGATATTTCTATTTGTATAAATGACATTTTATGCACCTGCCTAAAGAAAAGACTTTGCTTTTCTCCAATACCATTTCTACTGTGATTTTCTCGGTCCATTACAAACGATTTCCACATCACTTTTTCCGGATTTGATTGGATGAAACCAGAAATATCCAGTTGTGTTTTGGTTAACTCAATCCCAGATATCGCTACAGCCTCTGTGTTTGTGTTTTCTGGATTTTATCGATATGTTTTATTGTTTGGAATGTTTTTTTGAGGGAATATTTAATTTTGTACCGTAGAAACACTAATTGGTTCCACAGGGAGACACCAGTCTACACATTCGTATTTTCTAGGCAGAAAGCTAGATGAACTGTGGCAAACAAACATGATATTTCTGTTTGTGTAGATGACATTTTATGCACCGACCTACTGAAACGACTTTGCTTTTCTCCAAAACCATTTTTACTGTGATTTTCTCGGTCCATTACATCCGAATTCCACCAAACTTTGTCTGGATATGACTGGATGAAACCAAAAGTATCTGGTTGTGTTTTGGGTAACTCAATCCCAGATACTGCTACAGCCTCAGTGTCTGAGTTTTCTGGATATTTTCAATGGACTTTATTGTTTTGAACTTTTTTATCAGGGCACATTTAATTTTGTGCTGGGAAACACTAATTGGTTCCACATGGAGACACCAGCTCCACACATTCGTATTTTCTATGGAGAAAGCTAGAGGATCTGCGGCAAACAAACATGGTATTTCTGTTTGTATAGGTGACATTTTATGCAATGTCCGAAGGAAAAGTCTTTGCTTTTCTCCAAAACCATTTTTTACTGTGATTTTCTCGGTCAGTTACATACAAATTCCACACCACTTTGTCCGGATATGACTGAATGAAACCAGAAATATCCGGTTGTGCTGTGGCTTACTATATCCTAGAGATTGCTACAGACTCAGTTTCTGAGTTTTCTGGATATTATCAATGGACTTTATTGTTTTGAATATTTTTATCAGGGAACATTTAATTTTGTGCTGGGAAACACTAATTGGTTCCACATGGAGACACCAGGTCTACACATTCGTATTTTCTAGGGAGAAAGTGAGAGGAACTGCGGCAAACACGATATTTCTGTTTGTATAGATGACATTTTATGCACTTGCCTAACAAAAGACTTTGCTTTTCTCCAAAACCATATTTACTGCGATTTTCTTGGTCTATTGCACAAGAATTCCACCCTACTTTGTCCGGATATGACTGGATGAAACCAGAAATATCTGGTTGTGTTTTGGCTAACTCAATCCCAGATATTGCTACAGCCTCTGTGTTTGTGTTTCCTGGATATTATCGATGGACTTTATTGTTTTGAATGTTTTTATCAGGGAACATTTAATTTTCTGCTGGGAAACACTAATTGGTTCCACATGGAGACACCAGCTCTACATATTTGTATTTTCCAGGGAGAAAGCTAGAGGAACTGGGTCAAACAAACATGATATTTCTGTTTGTATAGATGACATTTTATCTACTTGCCTAATGAAAAGAATTTGCTTTCTCCAAAACCATTTTTACTCTGATTTTCTCGGTCCATTGCATACGAATTACACACCACTTTGTCCTGATATGACTGGATGAATCCAGAAATATCGCGTTGTGTTTTGGCTAACTCAATCCAAACTATTGTGAAAGCCTCTGTGTTTCTGTTTTCTGGATGTTATCGATGGAGTTTATTGTTTTGAATGTTTTTATAAGGGAACATTTATTTTTCTACCGTAGAAACACTAATTGGTTCATCATGGGGACACCAGCTCTACATATTCGTATTTTCTAGGGAGAAAGCTAGAGTACTTGTGGCAAACATACATGATATTTCAGTTTGTATAAATGACATTTTATGCACTGGCCTAAGGAAAAGACATTGCTTTTCTCCAAAATCATTTTTACTGTGATTTTCTCTTTCCATTGCATACGAATTCCATACCAGTTTCTCCGGATATGACTGGATGAAACAAGAAATATTCGGTTGTGTTTTGGCTAACTCAATCCGAAATATTGTGAAAGCCGGTGTGTTTGTGTTTTCTTATATTATCGACGGACTTTATTGTTTTGAATGTTTTTATCAGGGAACATTTATTTTTGTACCGTAGAAACACTAATTGGTTCATCATGGGGACACCAGCTCTATACATTCGTATTTTCTAGGGAGAAAGCTAGAGGAACTGCAGAAAACAAACATGATATTTCTGTTTGTATAGATGACATTTTATGCACTTGCCTAACGAAAAGACTTTGCTTTTTTCCAAAACCATTTTTACTGTGATTTTCTCGGTCCATTGCACACGAATGCCACCCCATTTTGTCCGGATATGACTGGATGAAACCAGAAATATCCGGTTGTGTTTTGGCTAACTCAATCCCAGATATTGGTACAGCTTCTGTGTTTGTGTTTCCTGGATATTTTCGATGGACTTCATTGTTTTGAATTTTTTTATCAGGGAACATTTAATTTTGTACCGTAGAAACACTAATTGGTTCCACATGGAGACACCAGTCTACACATTCCTATTTTCTATGGAGAAAGCTAGAGGAACTGCGGCAAACAAACATGATATTTCTGTGTGTATAGATGACATTTTATTCACTGGCCGAAGGAAAAGTCTTTGCTTTTCTCCAAAACCATTTTTACTGTGATTTTCTCGGTCCATTGCACACGAATTCCACCCCACTTTGTCCGGATATGACTGGATGAAACCAGAAATATCCGGTTGTCTTGTGGCTTACTATATCCCAGAGTTTGCTACAGCCTCTTTGTTTCTGTTTTCTGGATATTATCGATGGACTTTATTGTTTCGAATGATTTTATCAGGGAACATTTAATTTTGTGCTGGTAAACACTAATTCGTTCCACATGCAGACACCAGCTCTACACATTCGTATTTTCTAGGCAGAAAGTGAGAGGAACTGCGGCAAACAAACACGATATTTCTGTTTGTATAGATGACATTTTATGCACTTGCCTAATGAAAAGACTTTGCTTTTCTCCAAAACCATTTTTACTGTGATTTCTCGGTCCATTACATACGAATTCCACACCACGTTGTCTGGATATGACTGGATGAAACCGGAAATATCCGACTGTGTTGTGGCTTACTATATCTCAGATATTGCTACAATCTCAGTGTCTGAGTTTTCTGGATATTTTCAATGGACTTTATTGTTTTGAACATTTTTATCAGGGAACATTTAATTTTGTGCTGGGAAACACTAATTGGTTCCACATGCAGACACCAGCTCTGCATATTCGTATTTTCTAGGGAGAAAGCGAGAGGAACTGTGGCAAACAAACACGATATTTCTATTTGTATAAATGACATTTTATGCACCTGCCTAAAGAAAAGACTTTGCTTTTCTCCAATACCATTTCTACTGTGATTTTCTCGGTCCATTACAAACGATTTCCACATCACTTTTTCCGGATTTGATTGGATGAAACCAGAAATATCCAGTTGTGTTTTGGTTAACTCAATCCCAGATATCGCTACAGCCTCTGTGTTTGTGTTTTCTGGATTTTATCGATATGTTTTATTGTTTGGAATGTTTTTTTGAGGGAATATTTAATTTTGTACCGTAGAAACACTAATTGGTTCCACAGGGAGACACCAGTCTACACATTCGTATTTTCTAGGCAGAAAGCTAGATGAACTGTGGCAAACAAACATGATATTTCTGTTTGTGTAGATGACATTTTATGCACCGACCTACTGAAACGACTTTGCTTTTCTCCAAAACCATTTTTACTGTGATTTTCTCGGTCCATTACATCCGAATTCCACCAAACTTTGTCTGGATATGACTGGATGAAACCAAAAGTATCTGGTTGTGTTTTGGGTAACTCAATCCCAGATACTGCTACAGCCTCAGTGTCTGAGTTTTCTGGATATTTTCAATGGACTTTATTGTTTTGAACTTTTTTATCAGGGCACATTTAATTTTGTGCTGGGAAACACTAATTGGTTCCACATGGAGACACCAGCTCCACACATTCGTATTTTCTATGGAGAAAGCTAGAGGATCTGCGGCAAACAAACATGGTATTTCTGTTTGTATAGGTGACATTTTATGCAATGTCCGAAGGAAAAGTCTTTGCTTTTCTCCAAAACCATTTTTTACTGTGATTTTCTCGGTCAGTTACATACAAATTCCACACCACTTTGTCCGGATATGACTGAATGAAACCAGAAATATCCGGTTGTGCTGTGGCTTACTATATCCTAGAGATTGCTACAGACTCAGTTTCTGAGTTTTCTGGATATTATCAATGGACTTTATTGTTTTGAATATTTTTATCAGGGAACATTTAATTTTGTGCTGGGAAACACTAATTGGTTCCACATGGAGACACCAGGTCTACACATTCGTATTTTCTAGGGAGAAAGTGAGAGGAACTGCGGCAAACACGATATTTCTGTTTGTATAGATGACATTTTATGCACTTGCCTAACAAAAGACTTTGCTTTTCTCCAAAACCATATTTACTGCGATTTTCTTGGTCTATTGCACAAGAATTCCACCCTACTTTGTCCGGATATGACTGGATGAAACCAGAAATATCTGGTTGTGTTTTGGCTAACTCAATCCCAGATATTGCTACAGCCTCTGTGTTTGTGTTTCCTGGATATTATCGATGGACTTTATTGTTTTGAATGTTTTTATCAGGGAACATTTAATTTTCTGCTGGGAAACACTAATTGGTTCCACATGGAGACACCAGCTCTACATATTTGTATTTTCCAGGGAGAAAGCTAGAGGAACTGGGTCAAACAAACATGATATTTCTGTTTGTATAGATGACATTTTATCTACTTGCCTAATGAAAAGAATTTGCTTTCTCCAAAACCATTTTTACTCTGATTTTCTCGGTCCATTGCATACGAATTACACACCACTTTGTCCTGATATGACTGGATGAATCCAGAAATATCGCGTTGTGTTTTGGCTAACTCAATCCAAACTATTGTGAAAGCCTCTGTGTTTCTGTTTTCTGGATGTTATCGATGGAGTTTATTGTTTTGAATGTTTTTATAAGGGAACATTTATTTTTCTACCGTAGAAACACTAATTGGTTCATCATGGGGACACCAGCTCTACATATTCGTATTTTCTAGGGAGAAAGCTAGAGTACTTGTGGCAAACATACATGATATTTCAGTTTGTATAAATGACATTTTATGCACTGGCCTAAGGAAAAGACATTGCTTTTCTCCAAAATCATTTTTACTGTGATTTTCTCTTTCCATTGCATACGAATTCCATACCAGTTTCTCCGGATATGACTGGATGAAACAAGAAATATTCGGTTGTGTTTTGGCTAACTCAATCCGAAATATTGTGAAAGCCGGTGTGTTTGTGTTTTCTTATATTATCGACGGACTTTATTGTTTTGAATGTTTTTATCAGGGAACATTTATTTTTGTACCGTAGAAACACTAATTGGTTCATCATGGGGACACCAGCTCTATACATTCGTATTTTCTAGGGAGAAAGCTAGAGGAACTGTAGAAAACAAACATGATATTTCTGTTTGTATAGATGACATTTTATGCACTTGCCTAACGAAAAGACTTTGCTTTTCTCCAAAATCATTTTACTGTGATTTTCTCGGTCCATTGCATACAAATTCCACACCAGTTTACCGGATATGACTGGATGAAACCAGAAATATCCGGTTGTGTTTTGGCTAACTCAATCCGAAATATTGATACAGCATTTGTGTTGGTGTATTCGTGATGTTATCCATGGACTTTATTATTTTGAATGTATTTTATCAGGGAACATTAAATTTTGTGCTTGGAAACACAAATTTTTTCCACATGGAGACAACAGCTCTACACATTCGTATTTTTAGGGAGAAATCTAGAGGAACTGCGGCAAAGAAACATGATATTTCTGTTTGTATCGATGACATTTATGCTCTTGCATAACGAAAAGACTTTGCTTTTCTCCAAAACCATTTTTACTGTGATTTTCTCGGTCCATTACATATGAATCCCACAACAGTTTGTCCGGATATGACTGGATGAAACCAGAAATATCCGGTTTTATTTTGGCTAACTCAATCCCAGATATTGCTACAGCCTCTGTGTTTGTGTTTTCCAGATATTATCCACGGACTTTATTGTTTGGAATGTTTTTTATCGGGGAACATTTAATTTTGAGCCTAGATACAATCATTGGTACCACATGGAGACACCAGCTCTACACATTCGTATTTTCTAGGGAGAAAGCTCGAGGAACTGGGGCAAAAAACATGATGTTTGTTTTTGTATAGATGACATTTTATGCACTTGCCTTATGAAAAGACTTTGCTTTTCTCCAAAACCATCTTTACTCTGATTTCTGGGTCCATTGCATACGAATTCCGCAACACTTTGTCAGGATATGACTGGAGTAAACCAGAAATACCCGTTTTTTTTTAGCTAACTCAATCCGAAATATTGTTAAAGACTCTGTGTTTGTGTTTTCTGGATATTATCGATGGAGTTTATTGTTTTGAATGTTTTTATCAGGGAACATTTCATTTCGTACCCTTGAAACACTAATTGCTTCATCATGGGAACACCAGCTCTAAACATTCGTATTTTTTAGGAGGAAAGCTAGAGGAACTCTGGCAAACAAACATGATATGTCTGTTTGTATACATGACATTTTATGTGCTGGCCTAACGAAAAGACTTCGGTTTTCTACAAAACCATTTTTAATGTGATTTTCTCCATCTATTGCATACGAATTCCACACCAGTTTTTCCTGATATGACTGGATGAAACTGGAAATATCCGGTTTTGTTTTCACAAACTCAATCCCAGTTATTGCTACAGCCTCTGTGTTTGTGTTTTCCTCATATTATCCATGGACTTTATTGTTTTGAATGTTTTTTATCGGGGAACATTTAATTTTGAGTTTAGATACACTAATTGGTTCCACATGGAGACACCAGCTCTACACATTCGTGTTTTCTAGGTAGAAAGCTAGAGAAACTGTGGCAAACAAACATGATATTTGTATCGATGATATTTTATGCACTTGCCTAACGAAAAGACTTTGCTTTTCTCCAAAACCATTGTTACTGTGATTTTCTTGGTCCATTGCATACGAATTCCACACCACTTTGTCCAGATATGACTGGATGAAACCAGAAATATCCGGTTGTGTTTTGGTTAACTCAATCCGAAATATTGATACAGCCTTTTTGTTGGTGTATTCTTGATATTATCCATGGACTTTATTATTTTGAATGTTTTTTTCAGGGAACATTTAATTTTGTGCTTGGAAACACAAATTGGTTCCACATGGCGACACCAGCTCTACACATTCGTAATTTCTAGGGAGAAATCTAGAGGAATTGCGGCAAACAAACATGATATTTCTGTTTGTATTGATGACATTTTATGCACTTGCCTAAAGAAAAGACTTGGCTTTTCTCCAAAACCATTTTTACTGTGATTTTCTCGGTCCATTTCATATGAATCCCACAACAGTTTGTCCGGATATGACTGGATGAAACCAGAAATATCTGGTTTTATTTTGGCTAACTCAATCCCAGATATTGCTACAGCCTCTGTGTTTCTGTTTTCAGGTATTATCAATGGACTTTATTGTTTCGAATGATTTTATCAGGGAACATTTAATTTTGTACCATAGAAACACAAATAGGATTAACATGGGGACACCAGCTCTACATATTCCTGTATTCTAGGGAGAAATCTAGAGGAACTGCAGCAAACAAACATGATATTTCTGTTTGTATAGATGACATTTTATGCACTTGCCTAAAGAAAAGACTTTGCTTTTCTCCAAAACCATTTTGAATGTGATTTTCTCAGTCCATTACATACGAATTCCACACCACTTTGTCTGGATATGACTGGATGAAACCAGAAATATCTGGTTGTGATTTGGCTCACTATACCCCAGATATTACCACAGCCTCAGTGTCTGTGTTTTCTGGATATTATCGATGGATTTTAATGTTTTGAAAATTTTTATTGGGGAATATTTAATTTTGTGCTGGGAAACACTAATTGGTTCCACATGAAGACACCAGCTCTACACATTCGTTTTTTCTAGGAAGAAAGCTAGAGGAACTGCAGCAAACAAACATGATATTTCTGTTTGTATAGATGACATTTTATGCACTTGCCTGACGAAAACACTTTGCTTTTCTCCAAAACCATTTTTACTGTGATTTTTTTCGGTCCATTGCACACGAATTCCACCCCGTTTTGTCCGGATATGACTGGATGAAACCAGAAATATCCGGTTGTGTTTTGGCTAACTCAATCCCAGATATTGCTACAGCCTCTGTGTTTGTGTTTCCTGGATATTTTCGATGGATGTCATTGTTTTGAATGTTTTTATCAGGGAACATTTAATTTTGTACCGTAGAAACACTAATTGGTTCCACATGGAGACACCAGTCTACACATTCGTATTTTCTATGGAGAAAGCTAGAGGATCTGCGGCTAACAAACATGATATTTCTGTGTGTATAGATGACATTTTATTCACTGGCCGAAGGAAAAGTCTTTGCTTTTCTCCAAAACCATTTTTACTGTGATTTTCTCGGTCCATTGCACACGAATTCCACCCCACTTTGTCCGGATATGACTGGATGAAACCAGAAATATCCGGTTGTCTTGTGGCTTACTATATCCCAGAGTTTGCTACAGCCTCTTTGTTTCTGTTTTCTGGATATTATCGATGGACTTTATTGTTTCGAATGATTTTATCAGGGAACATTTAATTTTGTGCTGGTAAACACTAATTCGTTCCACATGCAGACACCAGCTCTACACATTCGTATTTTCTAGGCAGAAAGTGAGAGGAACTGCGGCAAACAAACACGATATTTCTGTTTGTATAGATGACATTTTATGCACTTGCCTAATGAAAAGACTTTGCTTTTCTCCAAAACCATTTTTACTGTGATTTCTCGGTCCATTACATACGAATTCCACACCACGTTGTCTGGATATGACTGGATGAAACCGGAAATATCCGACTGTGTTGTGGCTTACTATATCTCAGATATTGCTACAACCTCAGTGTTGAGTTTTCTGGATATTTTCAATGGACTTTATTGTTTTGAACATTTTTATCAGGGCACATTTAATTTTGTGCTGGGAAACACTAATTGGTTCCACATGCAGACACCAGCTCTGCATATTCGTATTTTCTAGGGAGAAAGTGAGAGGAACTGCGGCAAACAAACACGATATTTCTGTTTGTATAAATGACATTTTATGCACCTGCCTAAAGAAAAGACTTTGCTTTTCTCCAATACCATTTCTACTGTGATTTTCTCGGTCCATTACAAACGATTTCCACATCACTTTTTCCGGATTTGATTGGATGAAACCAGAAATATCCAGTTGTGTTTTGGTTAACTCAATCCCAGATATTGCTACAGCCTCTGTGTTTGTGTTTTCTGGATTTTATCGATATGTTTTATTGTTTGGAATGTTTTTTTTGAGGGAATATTTAATTTTGTACCGTAGAAACACTAATTGGTTCCACAGGGAGACACCAGTCTACACATTCGTATTTTCTAGGGTGAAAGCTAGATGAACTGTGGCAAACAAACATGATATTTCTGTTTGTGTAGATGACATTTTATGCACCGACCTACTGAAACGACTTTGCTTTTCTCCAAAACCATTTTTACTGTGATTTTCTCGGTCCATTACATCCGAATTCCACCAAACTTTGTCTGGATATGACTGGATGAAACCAAAAGTATCTGGTTGTGTTTTGGGTAACTCAATCCCAGATACTGCTACAGCCTCAGTGTCTGAGTTTTCTGGATATTTTCAATGGACTTTATTGTTTTGAACTTTTTTATCAGGGCACATTTAATTTTGTGCTGGGAAACACTAATTGGTTCCACATGGAGACACCAGCTCCACACATTCGTATTTTCTATGGAGAAAGCTAGAGGATCTGCGGCAAACAAACATGGTATTTCTGTTTGTATAGGTGACATTTTATGCAATGTCCGAAGGAAAAGTCTTTGCTTTTCTCCAAAACCATTTTTTACTGTGATTTTCTCGGTCAGTTACATACAAATTCCACACCACTTTGTCCGGATATGACTGAATGAAACCAGAAATATCCGGTTGTGCTGTGGCTTACTATATCCTAGAGATTGCTACAGACTCAGTTTCTGAGTTTTCTGGATATTATCAATGGACTTTATTGTTTTGAATATTTTTATCAGGGAACATTTAATTTTGTGCTGGGAAACACTAATTGGTTCCACATGGAGACACCAGGTCTACACATTCGTATTTTCTAGGGAGAAAGTGAGAGGAACTGCGGCAAACACGATATTTCTGTTTGTATAGATGACATTTTATGCACTTGCCTAACAAAAGACTTTGCTTTTCTCCAAAACCATATTTACTGCGATTTTCTTGGTCTATTGCACAAGAATTCCATCCTACTTTGTCCGGATATGACTGGATGAAACCAGAAATATCTGGTTGTGTTTTGGCTAACTCAATCCCAGATATTGCTACAGCCTCTGTGTTTGTGTTTCCTGGATATTATCGATGGACTTTATTGTTTTGAATGTTTTTATCAGGGAACATTTAATTTTCTGCTGGGAAACACTAATTGGTTCCACATGGAGACACCAGCTCTACATATTTGTATTTTCCAGGGAGAAAGCTAGAGGAACTGGGTCAAACAAACATGATATTTCTGTTTGTATAGATGACATTTTATCTACTTGCCTAATGAAAAGAATTTGCTTTCTCCAAAACCATTTTTACTCTGATTTTCTCGGTCCATTGCATACGAATTACACACCACTTTGTCCTGATATGACTGGATGAATCCAGAAATATCGCGTTGTGTTTTGGCTAACTCAATCCAAACTATTGTGAAAGCCTCTGTGTTTCTGTTTTCTGGATGTTATCGATGGAGTTTATTGTTTTGAATGTTTTTATAAGGGAACATTTATTTTTCTACCGTAGAAACACTAATTGGTTCATCATGGGGACACCAGCTCTACATATTCGTATTTTCTAGGGAGAAAGCTAGAGTACTTGTGGCAAACATACATGATATTTCAGTTTGTATAAATGACATTTTATGCACTGGCCTAAGGAAAAGACATTGCTTTTCTCCAAAATCATTTTTACTGTGATTTTCTCTTTCCATTGCATACGAATTCCATACCAGTTTCTCCGGATATGACTGGATGAAACAAGAAATATTCGGTTGTGTTTTGGCTAACTCAATCCGAAATATTGTGAAAGCCGGTGTGTTTGTGTTTTCTTATATTATCGACGGACTTTATTGTTTTGAATGTTTTTATCAGGGAACATTTATTTTTGTACCGTAGAAACACTAATTGGTTCATCATGGGGACACCAGCTCTATACATTCGTATTTTCTAGGGAGAAAGCTAGAGGAACTGCAGAAAACAAACATGATATTTCTGTTTGTATAGATGACATTTTATGCACTTGCCTAACGAAAAGACTTTGCTTTTCTCCAAAATCATTTTACTGTGATTTTCTCGGTCCATTGCATACAAATTCCACACCAGTTTACCGGATATGACTGGATGAAACCAGAAATATCCGGTTGTGTTTTGGCTAACTCAATCCGAAATATTGATACAGCATTTGTGTTGGTGTATTCGTGATGTTATCCATGGACTTTATTATTTTGAATGTATTTTATCAGGGAACATTAAATTTTGTGCTTGGAAACACAAATTTTTTCCACATGGAGACAACAGCTCTACACATTCGTATTTTTAGGGAGAAATCTAGAGGAACTGCGGCAAAGAAACATGATATTTCTGTTTGTATCGATGACATTTATGCTCTTGCATAACGAAAAGACTTTGCTTTTCTCCAAAACCATTTTTACTGTGATTTTCTCGGTCCATTACATATGAATCCCACAACAGTTTGTCCGGATATGACTGGATGAAACCAGAAATATCCGGTTTTATTTTGGCTAACTCAATCCCAGATATTGCTACAGCCTCTGTGTTTGTGTTTTCCAGATATTATCCACGGACTTTATTGTTTGGAATGTTTTTTATCGGGGAACATTTAATTTTGAGCCTAGATACAATCATTGGTACCACATGGAGACACCAGCTCTACACATTCGTATTTTCTAGGGAGAAAGCTCGAGGAACTGGGGCAAAAAACATGATGTTTGTTTTTGTATAGATGACATTTTATGCACTTGCCTTATGAAAAGACTTTGCTTTTCTCCAAAACCATCTTTACTCTGATTTCTGGGTCCATTGCATACGAATTCCGCAACACTTTGTCAGGATATGACTGGAGTAAACCAGAAATACCCGTTTTTTTTTAGCTAACTCAATCCGAAATATTGTTAAAGACTCTGTGTTTGTGTTTTCTGGATATTATCGATGGAGTTTATTGTTTTGAATGTTTTTATCAGGGAACATTTCATTTCGTACCCTTGAAACACTAATTGCTTCATCATGGGAACACCAGCTCTAAACATTCGTATTTTTTAGGAGGAAAGCTAGAGGAACTCTGGCAAACAAACATGATATGTCTGTTTGTATACATGACATTTTATGTGCTGGCCTAACGAAAAGACTTCGGTTTTCTACAAAACCATTTTTAATGTGATTTTCTCCATCTATTGCATATGAATTCCACACCAGTTTTTCCTGATATGACTGGATGAAACTGGAAATATCCGGTTTTGTTTTCACAAACTCAATCCCAGTTATTGCTACAGCCTCTGTGTTTGTGTTTTCCTCATATTATCCATGGACTTTATTGTTTTGAATGTTTTTTATCGGGGAACATTTAATTTTGAGTTTAGATACACTAATTGGTTCCACATGGAGACACCAGCTCTACACATTCGTGTTTTCTAGGTAGAAAGCTAGAGAAACTGTGGCAAACAAACATGATATTTGTATCGATGATATTTTATGCACTTGCCTAACGAAAAGACTTTGCTTTTCTCCAAAACCATTGTTACTGTGATTTTCTTGGTCCATTGCATACGAATTCCACACCACTTTGTCCAGATATGACTGGATGAAACCAGAAATATCCGGTTGTGTTTTGGTTAACTCAATCCGAAATATTGATACAGCCTTTTTGTTGGTGTATTCTTGATATTATCCATGGACTTTATTATTTTGAATGTTTTTTTCAGGGAACATTTAATTTTGTGCTTGGAAACACAAATTGGTTCCACATGGCGACACCAGCTCTACACATTCGTAATTTCTAGGGAGAAATCTAGAGGAATTGCGGCAAACAAACATGATATTTCTGTTTGTATTGATGACATTTTATGCACTTGCCTAAAGAAAAGACTTGGCTTTTCTCCAAAACCATTTTTACTGTGATTTTCTCGGTCCATTTCATATGAATCCCACAACAGTTTGTCCGGATATGACTGGATGAAAACAGAAATATCTGGTTTTATTTTGGCTAACTCAATCCCAGATATTGCTACAGCCTCTGTGTTTCTGTTTTCAGGTATTATCAATGGACTTTATTGTTTCGAATGATTTTATCAGGGAACATTTAATTTTGTACCATAGAAACACAAATAGGATTAACATGGGGACACCAGCTCTACATATTCCTGTATTCTAGGGAGAAATCTAGAGGAACTGCAGCAAACAAACATGATATTTCTGTTTGTATAGATGACATTTTATGCACTTGCCTAAAGAAAAGACTTTGCTTTTCTCCAAAACCATTTTGAATGTGATTTTCTCAGTCCATTACATACGAATTCCACACCACTTTGTCTGGATATGACTGGATGAAACCTGAAATATCTGGTTGTGATTTGGCTCACTATACCCCAGATATTACCACAGCCTCAGTGTCTGTGTTTTCTGGATATTATCGATGGATTTTAATGTTTTGAAAATTTTTATTGGGGAATATTTAATTTTGTGCTGGGAAACACTAATTGGTTCCACATGAAGACACCAGCTCTACACATCCGTTTTTTCTAGGAAGAAAGCTAGAGGAACTGCAGCAAACAAACATGATATTTCTGTTTGTATAGATGACATTTTATGCACTTGCCTGACGAAAACACTTTGCTTTTCTCCAAAACCATTTTTACTGTGATTTTTTTCGGTCCATTGCACACGAATTCCACCCCGTTTTGTCCGGATATGACTGGATGAAACCAGAAATATCCGGTTGTGTTTTGGCTAACTCAATCCCAGATATTGCTACAGCCTCTGTGTTTGTGTTTCCTGGATATTTTCGATGGATGTCATTGTTTTGAATGTTTTTATCAGGGAACATTTAATTTTGTACCGTAGAAACACTAATTGGTTCCACATGGAGATACCAGTCTACACATTCGTATTTTCTATGGAGAAAGCTAGAGGATCTGCGGCTAACAAACATGATATTTCTGTGTGTATAGATGACATTTTATTCACTGGCCGAAGGAAAAGTCTTTGCTTTTCTCCAAAACCATTTTTACTGTGATTTTCTCGGTCCATTGCACACGAATTCCACCCCACTTTGTCCGGATATGACTGGATGAAACCAGAAATATCCGGTTGTCTTGTGGCTTACTATATCCCAGAGTTTGCTACAGCCTCTTTGTTTCTGTTTTCTGGATATTATCGATGGACTTTATTGTTTCGAATGATTTTATCAGGGAACATTTAATTTTGTGCTGGTAAACACTAATTCGTTCCACATGCAGACACCAGCTCTACACATTCGTATTTTCTAGGCAGAAAGTGAGAGGAACTGCGGCAAACAAACACGATATTTCTGTTTGTATAGATGACATTTTATGCACTTGCCTAATGAAAAGACTTTGCTTTTCTCCAAAACCATTTTTACTGTGATTTCTCGGTCCATTACATACGAATTCCACACCACGTTGTCTGGATATGACTGGATGAAACCGGAAATATCCGACTGTGTTGTGGCTTACTATATCTCAGATATTGCTACAACCTCAGTGTTGAGTTTTCTGGATATTTTCAATGGACTTTATTGTTTTGAACATTTTTATCAGGGCACATTTAATTTTGTGCTGGGAAACACTAATTGGTTCCACATGCAGACACCAGCTCTGCATATTCGTATTTTCTAGGGAGAAAGCGAGAGGAACTGCGGCAAACAAACACGATATTTCTGTTTGTATAAATGACATTTTATGCACCTGCCTAAAGAAAAGACTTTGCTTTTCTCCAATACCATTTCTACTGTGATTTTCTCGGTCCATTACAAACGATTTCCACATCACTTTTTCCGGATTTGATTGGATGAAACCAGAAATATCCAGTTGTGTTTTGGTTAACTCAATCCCAGATATTGCTACAGCCTCTGTGTTTGTGTTTTCTGGATTTTATCGATATGTTTTATTGTTTGGAATGTTTTTTTTGAGGGAATATTTAATTTTGTACCGTAGAAACACTAATTGGTTCCACAGGGAGACACCAGTCTACACATTCGTATTTTCTAGGGTGAAAGCTAGATGAACTGTGGCAAACAAACATGATATTTCTGTTTGTGTAGATGACATTTTATGCACCGACCTACTGAAACGACTTTGCTTTTCTCCAAAACCATTTTTACTGTGATTTTCTCGGTCCATTACATCCGAATTCCACCAAACTTTGTCTGGATATGACTGGATGAAACCAAAAGTATCTGGTTGTGTTTTGGGTAACTCAATCCCAGATACTGCTACAGCCTCAGTGTCTGAGTTTTCTGGATATTTTCAATGGACTTTATTGTTTTGAACTTTTTTATCAGGGCACATTTAATTTTGTGCTGGGAAACACTAATTGGTTCCACATGGAGACACCAGCTCCACACATTCGTATTTTCTATGGAGAAAGCTAGAGGATCTGCGGCAAACAAACATGGTATTTCTGTTTGTATAGGTGACATTTTATGCAATGTCCGAAGGAAAAGTCTTTGCTTTTCTCCAAAACCATTTTTTACTGTGATTTTCTCGGTCAGTTACATACAAATTCCACACCACTTTGTCCGGATATGACTGAATGAAACCAGAAATATCCGGTTGTGCTGTGGCTTACTATATCCTAGAGATTGCTACAGACTCAGTTTCTGAGTTTTCTGGATATTATCAATGGACTTTATTGTTTTGAATATTTTTATCAGGGAACATTTAATTTTGTGCTGGGAAACACTAATTGGTTCCACATGGAGACACCAGGTCTACACATTCGTATTTTCTAGGGAGAAAGTGAGAGGAACTGCGGCAAACACGATATTTCTGTTTGTATAGATGACATTTTATGCACTTGCCTAACAAAAGACTTTGCTTTTCTCCAAAACCATATTTACTGCGATTTTCTTGGTCTATTGCACAAGAATTCCACCCTACTTTGTCCGGATATGACTGGATGAAACCAGAAATATCTGGTTGTGTTTTGGCTAACTCAATCCCAGATATTGCTACAGCCTCTGTGTTTGTGTTTCCTGGATATTATCGATGGACTTTATTGTTTTGAATGTTTTTATCAGGGAACATTTAATTTTCTGCTGGGAAACACTAATTGGTTCCACATGGAGACACCAGCTCTACATATTTGTATTTTCCAGGGAGAAAGCTAGAGGAACTGGGTCAAACAAACATGATATTTCTGTTTGTATAGATGACATTTTATCTACTTGCCTAATGAAAAGAATTTGCTTTCTCCAAAACCATTTTTACTCTGATTTTCTCGGTCCATTGCATACGAATTACACACCACTTTGTCCTGATATGACTGGATGAATCCAGAAATATCGCGTTGTGTTTTGGCTAACTCAATCCAAACTATTGTGAAAGCCTCTGTGTTTCTGTTTTCTGGATGTTATCGATGGAGTTTATTGTTTTGAATGTTTTTATAAGGGAACATTTATTTTTCTACCGTAGAAACACTAATTGGTTCATCATGGGGACACCAGCTCTACATATTCGTATTTTCTAGGGAGAAAGCTAGAGTACTTGTGGCAAACATACATGATATTTCAGTTTGTATAAATGACATTTTATGCACTGGCCTAAGGAAAAGACATTGCTTTTCTCCAAAATCATTTTTACTGTGATTTTCTCTTTCCATTGCATACGAATTCCATACCAGTTTCTCTGGATATGACTGGATGAAACAAGAAATATTCGGTTGTGTTTTGGCTAACTCAATCCGAAATATTGTGAAAGCCGGTGTGTTTGTGTTTTCTTATATTATCGACGGACTTTATTGTTTTGAATGTTTTTATCAGGGAACATTTATTTTTGTACCGTAGAAACACTAATTGGTTCATCATGGGGACACCAGCTCTATACATTCGTATTTTCTAGGGAGAAAGCTAGAGGAACTGCAGAAAACAAACATGATATTTCTGTTTGTATAGATGACATTTTATGCACTTGCCTAACGAAAAGACTTTGCTTTTCTCCAAAATCATTTTACTGTGATTTTCTCGGTCCATTGCATACAAATTCCACACCAGTTTACCGGATATGACTGGATGAAACCAGAAATATCCGGTTGTGTTTTGGCTAACTCAATCCGAAATATTGATACAGCATTTGTGTTGGTGTATTCGTGATGTTATCCATGGACTTTATTATTTTGAATGTATTTTATCAGGGAACATTAAATTTTGTGCTTGGAAACACAAATTTTTTCCACATGGAGACAACAGCTCTACACATTCGTATTTTTAGGGAGAAATCTAGAGGAACTGCGGCAAAGAAACATGATATTTCTGTTTGTATCGATGACATTTATGCTCTTGCATAACGAAAAGACTTTGCTTTTCTCCAAAACCATTTTTACTGTGATTTTCTCGGTCCATTACATATGAATCCCACAACAGTTTGTCCGGATATGACTGGATGAAACCAGAAATATCCGGTTTTATTTTGGCTAACTCAATCCCAGATATTGCTACAGCCTCTGTGTTTGTGTTTTCCAGATATTATCCACGGACTTTATTGTTTGGAATGTTTTTTATCGGGGAACATTTAATTTTGAGCCTAGATACAATCATTGGTACCACATGGAGACACCAGCTCTACACATTCGTATTTTCTAGGGAGAAAGCTCGAGGAACTGGGGCAAAAAACATGATGTTTGTTTTTGTATAGATGACATTTTATGCACTTGCCTTATGAAAAGACTTTGCTTTTCTCCAAAACCATCTTTACTCTGATTTCTGGGTCCATTGCATACGAATTCCGCAACACTTTGTCAGGATATGACTGGAGTAAACCAGAAATACCCGTTTTTTTTTAGCTAACTCAATCCGAAATATTGTTAAAGACTCTGTGTTTGTGTTTTCTGGATATTATCGATGGAGTTTATTGTTTTGAATGTTTTTATCAGGGAACATTTCATTTCGTACCCTTGAAACACTAATTGCTTCATCATGGGAACACCAGCTCTAAACATTCGTATTTTTTAGGAGGAAAGCTAGAGGAACTCTGGCAAACAAACATGATATGTCTGTTTGTATACATGACATTTTATGTGCTGGCCTAACGAAAAGACTTCGGTTTTCTACAAAACCATTTTTAATGTGATTTTCTCCATCTATTGCATACGAATTCCACACCAGTTTTTCCTGATATGACTGGATGAAACTGGAAATATCCGGTTTTGTTTTCACAAACTCAATCCCAGTTATTGCTACAGCCTCTGTGTTTGTGTTTTCCTCATATTATCCATGGACTTTATTGTTTTGAATGTTTTTTATCGGGGAACATTTAATTTTGAGTTTAGATACACTAATTGGTTCCACATGGAGACACCAGCTCTACACATTCGTGTTTTCTAGGTAGAAAGCTAGAGAAACTGTGGCAAACAAACATGATATTTGTATCGATGATATTTTATGCACTTGCCTAACGAAAAGACTTTGCTTTTCTCCAAAACCATTGTTACTGTGATTTTCTTGGTCCATTGCATACGAATTCCACACCACTTTGTCCAGATATGACTGGATGAAACCAGAAATATCCGGTTGTGTTTTGGTTAACTCAATCCGAAATATTGATACAGCCTTTTTGTTGGTGTATTCTTGATATTATCCATGGACTTTATTATTTTGAATGTTTTTTTCAGGGAACATTTAATTTTGTGCTTGGAAACACAAATTGGTTCCACATGGCGACACCAGCTCTACACATTCGTAATTTCTAGGGAGAAATCTAGAGGAATTGCGGCAAACAAACATGATATTTCTGTTTGTATTGATGACATTTTATGCACTTGCCTAAAGAAAAGACTTGGCTTTTCTCCAAAACCATTTTTACTGTGATTTTCTCGGTCCATTTCATATGAATCCCACAACAGTTTGTCCGGATATGACTGGATGAAACCAGAAATATCTGGTTTTATTTTGGCTAACTCAATCCCAGATATTGCTACAGCCTCTGTGTTTCTGTTTTCAGGTATTATCAATGGACTTTATTGTTTCGAATGATTTTATCAGGGAACATTTAATTTTGTACCATAGAAACACAAATAGGATTAACATGGGGACACCAGCTCTACATATTCCTGTATTCTAGGGAGAAATCTAGAGGAACTGCAGCAAACAAACATGATATTTCTGTTTGTATAGATGACATTTTATGCACTTGCCTAAAGAAAAGACTTTGCTTTTCTCCAAAACCATTTTGAATGTGATTTTCTCAGTCCATTACATACGAATTCCACACCACTTTGTCTGGATATGACTGGATGAAACCAGAAATATCTGGTTGTGATTTGGCTCACTATACCCCAGATATTACCACAGCCTCAGTGTCTGTGTTTTCTGGATATTATCGATGGATTTTAATGTTTTGAAAATTTTTATTGGGGAATATTTAATTTTGTGCTGGGAAACACTAATTGGTTCCACATGAAGACACCAGCTCTACACATTCGTTTTTTCTAGGAAGAAAGCTTGAGGAACTGCAGCAAACAAACATGATATTTCTGTTTGTATAGATGACATTTTATGCACTTGCCTGACGAAAACACTTTGCTTTTCTCCAAAACCATTTTTACTGTGATTTTTTTCGGTCCATTGCACACGAATTCCACCCCGTTTTGTCCGGATATGACTGGATGAAACCAGAAATATCCGGTTGTGTTTTGGCTAACTCAATCCCAGATATTGCTACAGCCTCTGTGTTTGTGTTTCCTGGATATTTTCGATGGATGTCATTGTTTTGAATGTTTTTATCAGGGAACATTTAATTTTGTACCGTAGAAACACTAATTGGTTCCACATGGAGACACCAGTCTACACATTCGTATTTTCTATGGAGAAAGCTAGAGGATCTGCGGCTAACAAACATGATATTTCTGTGTGTATAGATGACATTTTATTCACTGGCCGAAGGAAAAGTCTTTGCTTTTCTCCAAAACCATTTTTACTGTGATTTTCTCGGTCCATTGCACACGAATTCCACCCCACTTTGTCCGGATATGACTGGATGAAACCAGAAATATCCGGTTGTCTTGTGGCTTACTATATCCCAGAGTTTGCTACAGCCTCTTTGTTTCTGTTTTCTGGATATTATCGATGGACTTTATTGTTTCGAATGATTTTATCAGGGAACATTTAATTTTGTGCTGGTAAACACTAATTCGTTCCACATGCAGACACCAGCTCTACACATTCGTATTTTCTAGGCAGAAAGTGAGAGGAACTGCGGCAAACAAACACGATATTTCTGTTTGTATAGATGACATTTTATGCACTTGCCTAATGAAAAGACTTTGCTTTTCTCCAAAACCATTTTTACTGTGATTTCTCGGTCCATTACATACGAATTCCACACCACGTTGTCTGGATATGACTGGATGAAACCGGAAATATCCGACTGTGTTGTGGCTTACTATATCTCAGATATTGCTACAACCTCAGTGTTGAGTTTTCTGGATATTTTCAATGGACTTTATTGTTTTGAACATTTTTATCAGGGCACATTTAATTTTGTGCTGGGAAACACTAATTGGTTCCACATGCAGACACCAGCTCTGCATATTCGTATTTTCTAGGGAGAAAGCGAGAGGAACTGCGGCAAACAAACACGATATTTCTGTTTGTATAAATGACATTTTATGCACCTGCCTAAAGAAAAGACTTTGCTTTTCTCCAATACCATTTCTACTGTGATTTTCTCGGTCCATTACAAACGATTTCCACATCACTTTTTCCGGATTTGATTGGATGAAACCAGAAATATCCAGTTGTGTTTTGGTTAACTCAATCCCAGATATTGCTACAGCCTCTGTGTTTGTGTTTTCTGGATTTTATCGATATGTTTTATTGTTTGGAATGTTTTTTTTGAGGGAATATTTAATTTTGTACCGTAGAAACACTAATTGGTTCCACAGGGAGACACCAGTCTACACATTCGTATTTTCTAGGGAGAAAGCTAGATGAACTGTGGCAAACAAACATGATATTTCTGTTTGTGTAGATGACATTTTATGCACCGACCTACTGAAACGACTTTGCTTTTCTCCAAAACCATTTTTACTGTGATTTTCTCGGTCCATTACATCCGAATTCCACCAAACTTTGTCTGGATATGACTGGATGAAACCAAAAGTATCTGGTTGTGTTTTGGGTAACTCAATCCCAGATATTGCTACAGCCTCAGTGTCTGAGTTTTCTGGATATTTTCAATGGACTTTATTGTTTTGAACTTTTTTATCAGGGCACATTTAATTTTGTGCTGGGAAACACTAATTGGTTCCACATGGAGACACCAGCTCCACACATTCGTATTTTCTATGGAGAAAGCTAGAGGATCTGCGGCAAACAAACATGGTATTTCTGTTTGTATAGGTGACATTTTATGCAATGTCCGAAGGAAAAGTCTTTGCTTTTCTCCAAAACCATTTTTACTGTGATTTTCTCGGTCAGTTACATACAAATTCCACACCACTTTGTCCAGATATGACTGAATGAAACCAGAAATATCCGGTTGTGCTGTGTCTTACTATATCCTAGAGATTGCTACAGACTCAGTTTCTGAGTTTTCTGGATATTATCAATGGACTTTATTGTTTTGAATATTTTTATCAGGGAACATTTAATTTTGTGCTGGGAAACACTAATTGGTTCCACATGGAGACACCAGGTCTACACATTCGTATTTTCTAGGGAGAAAGTGAGAGGAACTGCGGCAAACACGATATTTCTGTTTGTATAGATGACATTTTATGCACTTGCCTAACAAAAGACTTTGCTTTTCTCCAAAACCATATTTACTGCGATTTTCTTGGTCTATTGCACAAGAATTCCACCCTACTTTGTCCGGATATGACTGGATGAAACCAGAAATATCTGGTTGTGTTTTGGCTAACTCAATCCCAGATATTGCTACGGCCTCTGTGTTTGTGTTTCCTGGATATTATCGATGGACTTTATTGTTTTGAATGTTTTTATCAGGGAACAATTAATTTTCTGCTGGGAAACACTAATTGGTTCCACATGGAGACACCAGCTCTACACATTCCAGTATTCTAGGGAGAAATCTAGAGGAACAGCAGAAAACAAACATGATATTTCTGTTTGTATAGATGACATTTTGTGCACTTGCCTAATGAAAAGACTTTGCATTTCTCCAAAACCATTTTCACTGTGATTTTCTCGGTCCATTACATATGAATTCCACACCACTTTGTCCGGGATATGACTGGATGAAACCAGAAATATCTGGTTTTGTTTTTTCTTACTATATCCCAGATATTGCTGCAGCCTTAGTGTCTGTGTTTTCTGGATATTATCGATGGATTATATTGCTTTGAATGTTTTTATCGGGAAATATTTAATTTTTTGCTGGGAAATACTAATTGGTTCCACATGGAGACACCAGCTCTGCACATTCGTATTTCTAGGGAGAAAGCTAGATGAACTGCGGCAAACAACATGATATTTCTGTTTGTATAGATGACATATTATGCACTTGCCTAACGAAAAACTTTGCTTTTCTCCAAAACCATTTTTATTGTGATTTTCTCGGTGGGTTGTATGCGAATTTCACCCCAGTTTACCAGATATGACTGGATGAAACTGGAAATAACCGTTTTTTTTTTGGCTAACTCAATCCCAGATATTGCTACAGCCTCTGTGTTTGTGTTTTCTGGATGTTATCTACAGACTTTATTTTTTTGAATGTTTTTATCAGGGAACATGTAATTTTCTGCTTGGAAACACTAATTGGTTCCACAAGGAGACACCATCTCTACACATTCATATTTTCTAGGGAGAAAGCTAGAGGAACTTCCTCAAACAAACATGATATTTCCGTTTGTATACATGACATTTTTTGCACTTGTCTAACGAAAAGACTTTGCTTTTTTTCTAAAACCATTTTTACTGTGATTTTCTGGGTCCATTTCATACAAATTCCACACCTCTTTGTCTGGATATGACTGGATGAAACCAGAAATATCCGGTTGTGTTTTGGCTAACTCAATCCCAGATATTGCTACAGCCTCTGTGTATGTGTTTTCTGGATATTATCAATGGACTTTATGGTTTTGAATGTTTTTTATCAGGGAACATTTAATTTTGTACTGTAGATACAATAATTGGTTCCATATGGAGACACCAGCTCTACACATTCATATTTTCTATGGAGAAAGCTAGAGGAACTGCCGCAAGCAAAGATGATATTGTGTCGGAGGCCACCCGACAAACCACATGGAGACACGCAGCACTCAGTCAATTCATCACCATGTTTATTGCCTCATCGCGTTCCAAGCCAAAATAGGGGGCCCGGCAATGAGGGACTGGAGGCAGTCTCCCTAAGGAAACCCTTCAGTCTCCAGCAGCAAGCACCAAGAAAAACAAGGATATATACCCCAGGCCCCATACAGATAACATTCATTGTGTGCAATCATGCATAGCACAGGAACAGAGCAAGTTTACAAAGTAGCAATGATCAGGGTACAAGCTCTGCAGATAGTGCAAAGAACATCATAAACCTTCATCAGGAGTCACATCCTGCCTGCAGGAATATGGGACGAAAAGTCTTGGAAACAGGATTAGATAAGGGACAGCCTCAGCCTGCTGCATCTCATGTCGGGCCAGGGCCACTGGCCCCGACATCTCCCCCTTCTTGTTTGTACAAGAGTGGCCTGGTGTTTATGGTAACTGGTGTCTACACTGTCCAGTGGGCCGCGGGGGAGGATCCATCCCCCACAAGTCCCTCACGTTAAACGCTGAATGGCGTGGACTCATGCCTGTCTTAGGTGCCCCGCAGCGCTTACTCTGCTTACCCGTCATCAAGGATATAGGAAGCATGTCCTGCCCTCTGTCTTAGGTTGCTAGAGAAGCCTGCGAGTGCTTACCCGTCGTTGACTACTGGTCCAGTGTAGGAGCAAGCGGTCAATGAGGCAGTTAGGAAGAGAGAGACCGAGGCTTCCACGGTATATCACATACTGCAGCCCCCTGTTTTAGAGTGTCCTAGAGGGTATGTGCTGTCCTTTTGATAGCCTCTCTGTTTGCGCACATTGGAATGGTGGGAATGTTTGGTTGTATTACTTCACATCAGTCTACAGGCAGGCAGAAGACAGAGGTTGTGGGGGCTGGCTCCCCACAGCTCCCCCTTTTTTTACTTTAGGACCAGAGCCTGTCTTAGGCGCCCCTGAGGGGAGTGGCAGCTTACCCGTCTTTGCCAGAGGGTCGACTTGCATGAGCAGTCTCAGCCCTCCACTGTCTTAGGTTGCATGCCATCCCTCAAGGCACTTACCCGTCTCTGGCTACTGGTCCAAGAAACCAAGAAACACCTGCTGTATTGCAGGGGAGGGGGGTTTTGTAGCGATGACTTCGAATGGGGACCAAATATCTGTGTCCAGTTGTGTTAAGAACCCAAATCTCTTGCCGTAGTTCACGCAGCAAACGAGTGAAATTACTATCCCAGGTATGGTTCAAGGTGGCACCTAAAGAGCGAGACAAATTAGCAAGACGAGTATAGTTATGCCAGGTAAACGGAGTAGCGCAAAGCGCAACAGATTGAACCAAGCAGGGGGTTCCCCACATCCCCGTCTAAGATTCAGTTCTTCCTGGAGAACGTTGACCCGTTGGTTTAGTAATAAGATTCCTGAATGGATATGCTGATCCACTGCCACTCGGAGCGTTCTTGTTTGATCATTCTTCTGGAGCATGGGAATAGGTGACCTTTTTTCCTTTTAGGAATTTCACAAGCCAAGACTGACCTTGACTTGTCTATGACTTGTTTATGGGCTGCCTACATCTCCCCCTTTTTTATTTAACTGAGAATGGCCTCTGTCTTAGGTTGCTCTCAGTCATCTCTGTCCTTACCCATCATTGGTAACTCTGGCAGCTTGGCCTAGAGCCCTGTCTTAGGTTGGTACAGGATGCTGAGCGTCTTACCCATCTCTGAGTACCATTCCAGCCCAACATTAGGTGAGAGATGAAACATACAGCCAAATATTAATTATTTGTGATTACAAATAGTGATGAATGTCAGTTCATACAGACTGTAGTGAAGTCAGCATAAAATGCAGAACACAAGGAAAACATCCCATACCAAGTAGGAAAAGCAGTAGTGGTCCAGTCAACATTAATAACCAATGAATCCATTGAAACCCTCCAAATGTTAGGGGGTTAGTAATAAACATGTTTTGCATTTTACTCTTAAGTTTATCAATAACAGACTCTATATATGGCACATTGTTAGTAATGTTAAAACAACATTTTTCTGTTACAGATTTACAACTTATATGATTTTTTAACATCAAGTAATTGTTAGCTGCATGGTTTAAAAGTACTCCTGAGTGAACTTGATCCAATGTTTCGGCTATATTGGACAGTCCAGTAGCAGTAAGATTAATTGTTTTGGTCACTGAATATGCAAGCCTTTGCAGTCCATGGTTATTTCCAAAGGCCAGTCCAGGAACACTTACTACTGGTACAGCCATGGCCAGGGCAGTGTCCTCTCCTATTAGGATGACGTTGCCATTACAGTCTTTAGGTGAAGCATGTTGCCAACGCGCTCTATCTGCCAATGTAAATACAGATGTCAGCATCGGGACCACACAGTCCAGGGAGCAATTGCAGAAGTTATCAGAGGCTAACGATGTGAAGGCATATTTGCTACATAAAAAAACCCATCCCTTAGGAGTCCATGTCCCATACCAGTATTGGATTAGGTGTATTTCATTGATTGGTGATAGGATCCCTTTATTTTACCAATTGTAAAACCTTAATAACTTGTGGAGGCTGTGCACTCCGTAACTTGTCATTCCAATTTTTTACTCAATCCTGAGCAGAGAGGCGATTCCTTTGCCAAAGAGGGGAACTGAGGGTCTTTCCAGCCAGGAACATCACAGGTTACACATGTAACTTTAGTTTTTCTTTTAAAGAAAGGCATTGCTTTGTATACTTGTAGATTCTGTTGACTATACCAATTTGTGACAGCAAATTGTTTTTTAGCTGTCTGCTGTGCACAGACTTAGTTTTAGTTTAATCTGCAAGAAATACGCTGCAAGCCTTATAGTGCACACTAAATTTATTTAGAGGAAAGATGGTAAAGGAGTATAGATTAACAGAATGTTGCAATAAACATGGCTCCATTGCTTTAATAATACTATTGCAAGACAGTCCACTGATTCCTGTTGGGAGGGCCTGAGGCTGGCCCTGCTTCCAGTTTTATGAACTCTGTTTGTTAATGAATTACCTTTTTTATCAGTTTTGGAGTGACAATATTGGCCCAATGCCTTTCCTTTTAGTACTGGGGGAAAATACCAGGAGGAGCCTTATTTTGATTTTTGACTTTTGGACAATTTTTGTACATGTCCCTGCTGTCCACATTTATAGCACCCTTATTTATTGGGTAGTCCTCCTTGATGATTTTTGTAATGACCTACCATGTAGAGCGGCAGGTTCTGAATGTCCTGTTTTTAAGTGAATCCATTTTGCTAATCCCTCATCAAAGGAACTGTCACAGAACACCTCAGTCATAGTAGCCAATTGATTCATGTTTACATTGTACTTACGTTTAGCAGAATTTATAGTGCTGTGGGCATCACTAAGCAATCTTCACAAAGCACCAGAAAAGAATCCATACTGAGAATCAGACATTATTAGTAATCATTACAGGCATGTTTAACATGTAGCTTGACTGTGTGTTCCCCTGGGATGAAGCAGCAGTAGTAGAGGCTTGTTCTGGCTCCCTCTTAAAGCCTCCAAGGACAAGGGTGGCTCATTGCCAAGATTTTAGGCAAGCAGTGCGTCCCGTCTCGGATCTTGGCCAGAGAGCCAAGACACGAAGCATGCCCACCTGTTTATCAGAAACATTCCTTTATCCTCCTCCCTGGGAACTGGCCAGGCTCCCAAGGAGCAGGAGAAGGTCATTTGGCAACAAAGTTACTTGTCCACCAGAGCTGAACCTAGATACAAGCCTCTTTATTTCAAAAATTTGTCCTTACATTTGGCCCTAGGGCTGCATTGAGAGGTAGACATAATTAACACATTATAAGAATACAATACAAATTTTTCATACAAGTATATATCCAGCAATCAAACACAATAATACTCAATGTGATTTAAGGGTAAATTGAAACATAACTGAGGGAGAATTAGCTTCTTGGGCACCCATGTCAGGGACATAAAAAACAGTACCATTCCAATACAACAACTCAAGCTGCTGCAGACAGCCTGAGAACTGACTAGATGATCCCATGGTATGGAGATCTGGGGCATTGATACTTGTTAAACAGACATGTTGAGGCGCACACAGTCCAATTAACAAATGCGCTAACATTTTGCATTACTCTGAAATTAGTGATTTGGGTTTCATTAAATATTTGTAACATCTCTTTTTGATAAGACAACAATTTTTTCAGCGGATGGAACACGGTGGGTAACCATTTAGCCCTAATGATAGTAGCCTCTTACTATCTGTAATTGTTACATTTTTGTAGGTTTGTGCAATCTTAACTATTTGTGGCATATTTTGATTTACATTTTTTTAAAAGCCAACCACGCATAATCTGCCCAAGCATTCCTATCAATAATGAGGGTAGAGTTAGTACATAATACAAAAATAGAATGGGTAGTCTGGACACTTTGACACGTTTAAATGCGCATTTTCCATAGTTATGGCTTAGAGGGGCTCCTGAGAAATTTTTTGTCTTTCAAGTCCTACACGTGCTAATTGCTCCCTCCTTTCTCCTGCAACTGAAATACCTGAGCTTTTAAACAAGGCCTTTATTATCCTTTTCACATTTAATGTGACTGTATGTTCCCCATAGGCAATAGGAGAGGCTCCCTGGGCAAGCCCTAGTCTGCCATGCCCTACTCGTGCTTATGTGCCTCCCTTTTAATCCCTACGGCCTGCTACCGCCGCAGCCTTCCCTCTTACAGAGGCTTACCTGTGGATGAGATGAATCCGAGTCAGGGCACCAGCTGTCGGAGGCCACCCGACAAACCACATGGAGACACGCAGCACTCAGTCAATTCATCACCACGTTTATTGCCTCATCGCGTTCCAAGCCAAAGTAGGGGGCCCGGCGATGAGGGACTGGAGGCAGTCTCCCTAAGGCAACCCTACAGTCTCAGCCCCGAGCACACAGAAAGACAAGGTTATATACCCCAGACCCCATACAGATAACATTCATTGTGTGCAATCATGCATAGCACAGGAATAGAGCAAGTTTACAAAGTAGCAATGATCAGGGTACAAGCTCTGCAGATAGTGCAAAGAACATCATAAACCTTCATCAGAAGTCACATCCTGCCTGCAGGAATATGGGACGAAAAGTCTTGGAAACAGGATTAGATAAGGGACAGCCTCAGCCTGCTGCATCTCATGTCGGGCCAGGGCCACTGGCCCCGACATTCTCCAAAACCATTTGTACTGCGATTTTCTCGGTCCATTGCATATGAATTCCACACTACTTTGTCTGAATATGACTGAATTAAACCAGAAATATCGGGTTGTGTTTTGGCTAACTCAATCCGAAATATTGTGAAAGACTCTGTGTTTGTGTTTTCTGGATATTATCGATGGAGTTTATTGTTTTGAATGTTTTTATCAGGGAACATTTAATTTCGTACCGTTGAAACACTAATTGGTTCATCATGGGAACACAAGCTCTACACATTCGTAAATTCTAGAAAGCTAGAGGAACTGCAGCAAACAAACATGATATTTCTGTTTCTATAGATGACATTTTATGCACTGGACTAACATAAAGGCTTTGCTTTTCTCCAGAACCATTTTTACTGTGATTTCTCGGTCCATTGCATGTGAATTCCATACCAGTTTGTCCGGGTTTAACTGCATGAAACCGGAAATATCCCGTTTTGTTTTGGCTAACTCAATCCGAAATATTGTGAAAGCCTCTGTGTTTGTGTTTCCAGGTATTATCAACGGACTTTATTGTTTTGAATGTTTTTTATCAGGGAACATTTAATTTTGAGCTTAGATACAGTAATTGGTTCCACATGGAGACAACAGCTCTACACATTTGTATTTTCTATGGAGAAAGCTAGAGGAACTGCGAAAAACAAACATGATATTTCTGTTTGTATAGATGATATTTTATGCACTTGCCTAAAGAAAAGACTTTGCTTTTCTCCAAAATTATTTTTACTGTGATTTTCTCGGTCCATTACATATGAATCCCACAACAGTTTGTCCGGATATGACTGGATGAAACCAGAAATATCCGGTTTTATTTTGGCTAACTCAATCCCAGATATTGCTACAGCATCTGTGTTTGTGTATTCCTCATATTATCAAGGGACGCAATTGTTTTGAATGTTTTTTATCGGGGAACATTTAATTTTGAGTCTAGATACACTCATTGGTTCCACATGGAGACACAAGCTCTACACATTCGTATTTTCTAGGGAGAAAGCTCGAGGAACTGGGGCAAACAAACATGATATTTCTGTTTGTATAGATGACATTTTATGCACTTGCCTAATGAAAAGACTTTGCTTTTCTCCAAAACCATTTTTACTGTGATTTTCTCGGTCCTATGCATATGAATTCCACACCACTTTGTCCGGATATGACTGGATTAAACCAGAAATATCCGGTTGTGTTTTGGCTAACTCAATCCCAAATATTGTGAAAGCCTCTGTGTTTGTGTTTTCTGGATATTATCGATGGAGATTATTGTTTTGAATGTTTTTATCAGGTAACAGTATTTTCGTACCGTTGAAACACTAATTGGTTCATCATGGGAACACAAGCTCTACACATTCGTAATTTCTAGGAAGAAAGCTAGAGGAACTGCGGCAAACAAACATGATATTTCTGTTTCTATAGATGACATTTTATGCACTTGCCTAACGAAAAGACTTTGCTTTTCTCCAGAACCATTTTTACTGTGATTTCTCGGTCCATTACATGTGAATTCCATACCAGTTTGTCCGGGTATAACTGCATGAAACCCGAAATATCCCGTTTTGTTTTGGCTAACTCAAACCAAAATATTGCTACAGCCTTTGTGTTTGTGTTTTCAGGTATTATCAACGGACTTTATTGTTTTGAATGATTTTTATTAGGGAACATTTAATTTTGAGCTTAGATACACTAATTGGTTAAACGTGGAGACACCAGCTCTACACATTTTTATTTTCAAGGGAGAAAGCTAGAGGAACTGCGGCAAACAAACATGATATTTCTCTTTGTATAGATGAGATTTTATGCACTTTCCTAACGAAAAGACTTTGCTTTTCTCCAAAACAATCTTTACTCTGATTTCTAGGTCCATTGCATAGGAATTCCGCATCACTTTGTCACGATATGACTGGATTAAACCAGAAATATCCGCTTTTTTTTGCCTAACGCAATCTGAAATATTGTGAAAGACTCTGTGTTTGTGTTTTCCGGATATTACCAATGGAGTTTATTGTTTTGAATGTTTATATCAGGGAACATTTCATTTTGTACCATAGAAACACTAATTGGTTCATCATGGAGACACCAGCTCTACAAATTCGTATTTTCTAGGGAGAAAGCTAGAGGAAATGCGGCAAACAAACATGATATTTGTGTTTGTATCGACGACATTTCATGCACTGGCCTAACGAAAAGACTTTGGTTTTCTACAAAACCATTTTTACTGTGATTTTCTCGGTCCATTGCATACGAATTCCATACCAGTTTGTCCTGATATGACTGGATGAAACCGGAAATATCCAGTTTTTTTTGGCTAACTCAATCCTAGATATTGCAACAGCCTCTGTGTTTGTGTTTTCCGGATGTTATCAACGGACTTTATTGTTTTGAATGTTTTAAATTGGGGAAGATTTAATTTTGAGCTTGGATACAGTAATTGGTTCCTCATGGAGACACCAGCTCTACACATTCGTATTTTCTAGGGAGAAATCTAGAGGAACTGCGACAAACAAACATGATATTTCTACTTGTATAGATGACATTTTATGCATTTGCCTAACGAAAAGACTTTGCTTTTCTCCAAAACCATTTTTATTGTGATTTTCTCGGTCCATTACATATGACTCTCACAATAGTTTGTGAGGATATGATTGGATGAAACTGGAAATATCTGGTTTTGTTTTGGCTAACTCAATCCCCGATATTGCAACAGCCTCTGTGTTTGTGTTTTCAGGATATTATCCATGGACATTATTGTTTTGAATGTGTTTTATCTGGGAACCTTTTTTTTTTGAGCTTAGATACACTAATTGGTTCCACATGGAGACACCAGCTCTACACATGCATATTTTCTAGGGAGAAAGCTAGAGGAACTGTGACAAACAAACATGATATTTCTGCTTGTATAGATGACATTTTATGCACTTGCCTAACGAAAAGACTTTGCTTTTCTTCAAAACCATTTTTACTCTGATTTTCTCGGTCCATTGCATATGAATTGCACACCAGTTTACCGGATATGACTGGATGAACCCGGAAATATCCGGTTGTGTTTTGGCTAACTCAATCCACAATATTGCTACAGCATCTGTCTTTGTGTATTCCTCATATTATCCATGGACTTCATTGTTTGGAATGTTTTATATCGGGGAACATTTAATTTTGAGCCTATATAAACGCATTGGTTCCACATGGAGACACCAGCTCTACACATTCGTATATTCTAGGGAGAAAGCTAGAGGAACTGTTACAAACAAACATGATATTTCTGTTTGTATAGATGACATTTTATGCACTTGCCTAATGAAAAGACTTTGCTTTTCTCCAAAACCATCTTTACTGTGATTTTCTCGGTCCATTGCATAGGAATTCTGCAACACTTTGTCACGATATGACTGGATTAAACCAGAAATATCCTCTTTTTTTTGCCTAACGCAATCCGAAATATTGTGAAAGCCTCTGTGTTTGTTTTCTGGATATTATCAATGGAGATTATTGTTTTGAATGGTTTTATTCGGGAACATTTAATTTTGTACCATAGAAAAACTAATTGGTTCATCATGGGGACAACAGCTCTACACATTCGTATTTTTTAGTTAAAATGCAAGAGGAACTGCGACAAACAAACATGATATTTCTGTTTGTATCGATGACATTTTATGCAGTGGCCTAACGAAAAGACTTTGGTTTTCTACAAAACCATTTTTACTGTGATTGGCTCAGTCCATTGCATACGAATTCCATACCAGTTTGTCCTGATATGACTGGATGAAACCAGAAATATCCAGTGATTTTGGCTAACTCAATCCTAGATATTACTACAGAATCTGTGTTTGTGTTTTCCGGATATTATCAACGGACTTTATTGTTTTGAATGTTTTTATCAGGGAAGATTTAATTTTGAGCTTGGATACACAAATTGGTTCCTCATGGAGACACGAGCTCTACACATTCGTATTTTCTATGGATAAATCTAGAGGAACTGCGGCAAACAAACATGATATTTCTGCTTGTATCGATGACATTTTTGCACTTGCCAAACGAAAAGACTTTGCTTTTCCCCAAAACCATTTTTACTGTGATTTCTCGTTCGATTGAATGCGAATTCCACACCATGTTGTCCAGATATGACTGGATGAAACCGGAAATATCTGGTTTTGTTTTGGCTAACTCAATCCCAGATATTGCTACAGCATCTGTGTTTGTGTTTTCAAGATATTATCAATGGACTTTATTGTTTTGAACGCTTTATATCGGGGAAGATTTAATTTTGAGCTTAGATACACTAATTGGTTCCACATGCAGACACCAGCTCTACAAATTCGTATTTTCTAGGGAGAAAGCTAGAGGAATTGCGGCAAACAAACATGATATTTCAGCTTCTATATATGACATTTTATGCACTTGCCTAACGAAAAGACTTTGCTTTTCTCCAGAACCATTTTTACTCTGATTTTCTCGGGCCATTGCATACGAATTCCACACCAGTTTACTGGATATGACTGGATGAAACAAGAAATATCCGGTTGTGTTTGTCTAACTCAATCCGAAATATTGCTACAGCCTCTGTGTTTGTGTATTCCTCATATTATCCACGGACTTTATTGTTTTGAATGTTTTTTATCGGGGAACATTTTATTTAGAGCTTGGATACAGTAAATGGTTCCACATGGAGACACCAGCTCTACACATAAGTATTTTCTAGGGAGAAAGCTAGAGGAACTGCGGCAAACAAACATGATATTTCTCTTTGTATAGATGATATTTTATACACTTCCCTAATGAAAAGACTTTGCTTTTCTCCAAAATCATCTTTACTCTAATTTCTGGGTCCATTGCATAGGAATTCCGCAACACTTTGTAAGGATATGACTGGATTAAACCAGAAATATTCGCTTTTTTTTGGCTAACGCAATCAGAAATATTGTGAAAGACGCTGTGTTTGTATTTTCAGGATATTATCAACGGACTTTATTGTATTGAATGTTTTTTATCGGGGAACATTTAATTTTGTATCGTAGAAGCACTAATTGGTTCCACATGGAGAAACCATCTCTACACATTCGTATTTTCTAGGGAGAAAGCTAGAGGAACTGCGGCAAACAAACATGATATTTCTGTTTGTATCGATGACATTTTATGCACTTGCCTAACGAAAAGACTTTGCTTTCCTCCAAAACCATTTTAATGTGATTTTCTCGGTCCATTGCATACGAATTCCACACCATTTTACTGGATATGACTGGGTGAAATTGGAAATATACAATTTCATTTTGGCTGACTCAATCCCAGATATTGCTACAGCCTCTGTGTTTGTGTATTCCTGATATTATCCACAGACTTTATTGTTTTGAATGTTTTTTATTGGGGACATTTAATTTTGTGCTTAGAAACACTAATTGGTTCCACATGCAGACACCAGCTCTACACATTCGTATTTTGTAGGGAGAAAGTTAGAGGAACTGCGACAAACAAACATGATATTTCTGTTTGTATAGATGAATTTTATGCACTTGCCTAACGAAAAGACTTTGCTTTTCTCCAAAACCATTGTTACTGTGATTTTCTTGGTCCATTGCATACGAATTCCACACCAGTTTGTCTGGATATGACTGGATGAAACCAGAAATATGCGGTTGTGTTTTGGCTAACTCAATCTGAAATATTGTGAAATCCTCTGTGTTTGAGTTTTCTGGATATTATCAATGGACTTTATTGTTTTGAATGTTTTTTGTCAGGGAACATTTAATTTTGTACCGTTTAAACACTAATTGGTGCATCATGGGAACACCAGCTCCCAACATCGTATTTTCTGTGGAGAAAGCTAGAGGAACTGCATGAAACAAACATGATATTTCTGTTTTTATAGATGACATTTTATGCACCTGCCTAACGAAAAGACTTTGCTTTTTTCCAAAACCATTTTACTCTGATTTTCTCGGTCCATTGCATACGAATTCCAAAACAGTTTGTCCGTATATGACTGGATGAAACCGGAAATATCAGGTTATGTTTTGGCTAACTCAATCCCATATATTGCTGCAGCCTCTGTGTTTGTGTATTCCTGACATTATCCATGAACTTTATTGTTTTGAATGTTTTTTTTCAGGGAACATTTAATTTTGTACCGTTGAAACACTTATTTGTTCATCATGGGAACACCAGCTCTACACATTCGTATTTTCTACCGAAAAAGCTAGATGAACTGCGGCAAACAATCATGATATTTCTGTTTGTATAAATGACATTTTATGCACTTGCCTAACGAAAAGACTTTGCTTTTCTCCAAAACCATTTTTCTGCAATTTTCTCGGTCCATTGCATACTGATTCCCCAGGAGAAGTCCAGATATGCTGGATAAAACCGGAAATATCTGGTTTTATTTGCACTAACTCAATCCCAGATATTACTACAGCCTCTGTGATTGTGCATTCATGATATTACCCATGGACTTTATTATTTTGAATGTTTTTTATCAGGGAACATTTAATTGTGTGCTTCTAATCATTAATTGGTTCCACATGGAGACACCAGCTCTACACATTCGTATTTTCTAGGGAGAAAGCTAGAGGAACTGCGACAAACAAACATGATATTTGTGTTGGTGTTGATGACATTTTATGCACTTGCCTAATGAAATGAATTTAGTTTTCTGCAAAACCATTTTTACTCTGATTTCTTGGTCCATTGCATACGAATTCCACACCAGTTTGTCTGGAAATGACTGGATGAAAACGGACATATCCGGTTTTGTTTTGGCTAACTCAATCCCAGATTTTGCTACAGACTCTTTGTCTTTTTATTCCTGATATTATCCATGGACTTTATTGTTTTGAATGTTTTTTATCAGGGAACATTTAATTTTGTGCTTGGAATCACTAATTGGTTTTACATGGAAACACCAGCTCTACACATAAGTATTTTCTAGGTAAAAAGCTGGAGGAACTGTGGCAAATAAACATGATATTTCTGTTTGTATAGATGACATTTTATGCACTTTCCTAACAAAAAGTCTTTGCTTTTCTCCAAAACCATTTTACTGTTATTCTCTCAGTCCATTGCATGCGAATTCCACACCACATTGTCCGGATATGACTGGATGAATCCAGAAATATCTGGTTGTGTTTTGGCTAACTCAATCCAAAATATTGTGAAAGACTCTGTGTTTGTGTTTTCTGGATATGATCGATGGACTTTATTGTTTTGAATGTTTTTATCAGGGAACGTTTAATTTTGTACCGTTAAAACAGTAATTGGTTCATCATGGGGACTTCAGCTCCACACATTCGTATTTTCAAGGGAGAAAGCTAGAGGAACTGCGGCAAACAAACATGATATTTCTGTTTGTATCGATGACCATTTATGCAGTTGCCTAACGAAAAGATTTTGCTTTTCTCCAAAATCATTTGTACTGTTATTCTCTCAGTCCATTGCATGCGAATTCCACACACCTTTGTCCAGATATGACTGGATTAAACCGGAAATATCAGCTTGAGTTTTGGCAAACTCAATGCCAGATATTGCTACAGCCTCTGTGTTGGTGTTTTTGGACATTATTGATGGACTTTATTGTTTTGAATGTTTTTATCATGAAACATTTAATTTTGTACCATTGAAACACTAATTGGTTCATCATGGGAACACCAGCTCTTAACGTTCGTATTTTCTAGGGCGAAAGCTAGATGAACTTAGGCAAACAAACATGATATTTCTGTTCGTATAGATGACATTTTATGCACTTTCCTAACGAAAAGACTTTGCTTTTCTCAAAAACCTTTTTTACAGTGATTTTCTCGGTCCATTGCATACAAATTCCCCATGTGGAACCAATTACTGTATCCAAGCCCAAAATTAAATGTTCCCCAATAACAAGCATTCAAAACAATATAGTTCGTTGATAATATCCAAAAAACACAAACACACAGGCTGTAGCAATATCTGTTATTGAGTTAGCCAAAACATAACCCGATATTCCAGAATTCATCCAGTCATATCCAGACAAACTGTTGTGGAATTCGTATGCTGGAGCAATATCTGGGATTCAGTTAGCCAAAGCAGAACCGGATATTTCCGGTTTCATCCTGTCATATCCTGTCAAACTGGTGTGAAATTCGTATGCAATGGACCAAGAAAATCACAGTAAAAATGGTTTTGGAGAAAAGCAAAGTCTTTTCGTTAGGCAATTTTATAAAATATCATCAATACAAATAGAAATATCATGTTTGTTTTCTGCAGTTCCTCTAGCTATCTCCCAAGAAAATACAAATGTGTAGAGCTGGTGTCTTCATGTGGAACCAAGTACTGTATCCAAACCCAAAATTAAATGTTCCCCGATAACAAGCATTCAAAACAATAAAGTCCGTTAATAATATCTAGAAAACACAAACACAGAGGCAGTAGCAATATGTGGGATTGAATAATATAAAAAATACCGCATATTTCCGGTTTCATCTGGTCATAACCGGACAAAGTGGTGGGGAATTCATATGCAATGGACCGAGAAATTCACAGTAAAAATGGTTTTGGAGAAAAGCAAAGTCTTTTCGTTAGGCAAGTACATAAAATGTTATCTATACAAACAGAAATATGATGTTTGTTTGCCCTAGTTCATCTAGCTTTCTCCCTGTATATACGAACTTGAAGAGCTGGTGATCCCATAATGAACCAATGAGTGTTTCAACGGTACAAAATTAAATGTTCCCTGATAAAAAACATTAAAAACCATAAAGTCCATCGATAATATCCAGAAAACACAAACACAGAGGCTGTAGCAATATCTGGGATTGAGTTAGCCAAAACAAAACCCGATATTTCCGGTTTCATCCAGTCATATCCGGGCATATTTTCGCGGTAGAACGTTAGAGGAACTGCGACAAACAAACATGATATTTCTTTTTTATAGATGACATTTTATGCACTTGCCTAATGAAAAGACTTTGCTTTTCTCCAAAACCATTTTTACTCTAATTTTGTCAGCCTGTTGCGTACGAATTCCATACCACTTTGTCCGGATATGACTGGATGCAACCAGAAATATCTGGTTGTGTTTTGGCTAACTCAATCCAAAATATTATGAAAGCCCTTGTGTTTGTTTTTCTGGTTATTATCGATGGACTTTATTGTTTTGAATGTTTTTATCAGGGTAAGTTTAATTTTGTACCGTTGAAACACCAATTGGCTCATCAAGGGGACTCCAGCTCTACACATGCGTATTTTATAGGGAGAATACTATACGAACTCAATCCCAGATATTGCTACAGCCTCTTTGTTTGTGTTTTTCAGATATTATGAATGGACTTTATTGTTTTGAATGTTTGTTATCGGGGAACATTTTATTTTCTGCTTGGAATCACTAATGGGATCCATATGGAGACACCAGCTCTACATATTCATATATTCTAGGGAGAAAGCTAGAGGAACTATGAAAACCAAACATGATATTTCAGTTGGTATCGATGACATTTTATGCACTTGCCCAACTAAAAGACTTTACTTTTCACCAAAACCAATTTTACTGTGATTTTCTCAGTCCATTGCATACGAATTCCATACCAGTTTTTCTGGACATGGCTGGATGACACCCGTAATATCCAGTTTTGTTTTGGCTAACTCAATCCCAGATATTGCTACAGCCTCTGTGTTTGTGTATTCCTGATATTATCCACAGTTTTTATGATTTTGAATGTTTTTTATCAGGGAACATTTAATTTTGTATGGGAAACACTAATTGGTTCCACATGGAGACACCAGCTCTACACATTCGTATTTTCTATGGAAAAAGCTAGAGGAACTGCGACAAGCAAACATGATATTTCTGTTTGTATAGATGACATTTTATGCACTTCCCTAACGAAATGACTTTGCTTTTCTCCAAAACCATTTTTACTGTGATTTTCTCCGTCCATTTCATACGAATTCCACACCACTTTGTTCAGATATGACTGGATGAAATCAGAAATATCCGGTCTTGTTTTGGCTAATTCAATCCCAGGTATTGCTACAGCCTCTGTGTTTGTGTATTCCTGATATTATCTACGGACTTTATTGTTTTGAATGCTTTTTTATCAGGGAAAATTTAATATTGTGCTTGGAATCACTAATTTATCTACATGGAGACACCAGCTCTACACATTCGTATTTTCTAGGGAGAAAGCTAGAGGAACTACGACAAACAAACATGGTATTTCTGTTTGTATAGATGGCATTTTATGCACTTGCCTAACGAAAAGACTTTGCTTTTCTCCAAAACCATTTTTACTGTGAGTTTCTCAGTCCATTGCATACGAATTCTACACCAGTTTGTCCGGATATGACTGGATGAAACCAGAAATATCCGGTTGTGTTTTGGCTAACTCAATCCCAGCTATTGCTACAGCGTCTCTCTTTGTGTTTTCTGGATATTATCAACAGACGCAATTGTTTTGAATGTTTTTTATCGAGGAACAATTTATTTTGAGCTTGGAAACACTAATTGGTCCAAATGGAGACACCACGTCTACAAATTCGTATTTTCTAGGGGGAAAGCTACTGGAACTGCGACAAACAAACATGATATTTCTGTTTGTATCGATGACATTTTATGCACTTGCCTAACGAAAAGACTTTATTTTTCCGCAAAACAATTTTTACTGTGATTTTCTCGGTCCTTTGCATACGAATTCCACACCACTTTGTCCGGATATGACTTGATGAAACCCGAAATATCAGGTTGTGTTTTGGTTACCTCAATCCGAAATTTTGTGAAAGCCTCTGTGTTTGTGTTTTCTGGATATTATCGATGGACTTTATTGTTTTGAATCTTTTATCAGGGAACATTTAACTTTGTACCATTGAAACACTAATTGTTTCATCATTAGGGCACTAGCTCTACACATTCGTATTTTCTAGGGACAATGCTAGAGGAACTGTGGCAAACAGTTTTTTTTTTTTTTAGGTTGTTGCTTTTTCTTTAATTTTCCATTCCTATTTTGAAAAGTGACTAGAGGCAATGACAAAAATAACCATTTAAAAGGGATTCCTTTCCAGAAGTTGTTTTTTTTTTTTTTTGTCAAGCTTTAAGTCCAGGCTTTCCATCCTTGTCTCCATCCCTTTTCATTTAAAAAAGAAAGCATCTTGGAACATGTCAACCTTTACTCGGCTTACTATATAAAAAGCGTCTGCCTTCGCAAGTCCTGGACATGACGCCAGGACTCATCTCCCCAGCCTCTGGTCTTAATCAAGTCCACGCTTGATTGCTAAAGAAGCCCGCGTTAATCCCAAGGTCAGTCGCAACGCTAACCTTAAGCAGCGCACAGCAGACTGCGTCACTTACGACACACACCAGACCGGGGTGGGGGTGGGGGCAGATCAGACATCGCTGTCTGCTACGGGTGAGTCACACGGGCCGTCGAGCCTGTGCTCCTTCCCCAGAGCTCCCTGTGCAAGACCACCACCACTCCGGCTCAATGCACGCAGCTCACCTCCAAGCCTGCCACAGTGGAAAGCTCTTGTAAGTTACTGATAGGTGGCTTTCCACAAAAACAGCCGAAAATGTTTTGTTTCCTGTTTAGACCCTGTCACAACTCAGTATCTCCCTCCATCTTCTCTTGGGGAGCTGGAACTTGCAAGCAAATGGGGTAGATGAAAATACAAAGGGGCAACACTTCTGTTTAAACATGCACCTTATCTTCCCTACTAACTTCCTGGGAAGCTGCTGTCTCTGTAAATTCCACTTCCTGGAGAGAGAGAAATGTCTCAGCCACTATGCGCTCTATGTAGGAAGGGTTTCTCTGCACTCTCAACGAATGGTCTCACTCTTGGTACCGAGAGGGGGGGATGGGGAGCAACAAGCCACACAGCGCAGGGTAAAGCACAGCCTGGGTCAGCAATGTGACAGCTCCCCTAGACCTTCACTTCTGTGGAGCTGAATACATCAATAAATTGCCATTTCTGTTCTGCTTAAGGCTTCTCCCTAACACTAACTGTGGGCGAAGGTAGAACACGAGCCACTTGCCGGGGTGTAGTCAGGTGTCCGTGTGCTGTACGATGGAGGAAGAGGACTATGAGGATATTTTCTGTCAGTCTTTAGTCCAAGAACGAAAAGATTAACAGCTTCATGGGGACGGGGGCAGAAGTGCAGTAGCGGGGAGAGGAGGATGGGGAAATGGTAGATTTTTTTTTGATGACATTAATAAGGAGGCCCTCTTATAATATGTACATTCTTTTGTAAGCCTTTCATTGCAGGGCCAGAAGTTAAATTATGACTTAATCACTGTGTTTGCAGAATATTTAACGTTTAACAACAAACCATTGTCAAACCAAAATAGTGGCTTGAAGTATATTTTCATCTTCTAGTACATTGGCAACTGCAAAAGCGGGGAGGGGAGGGTGTTAATATAAGGCTATAAAGATAAATTCAATGTCTAACATTTTTATTTATTTAAATAGTTTTTGACTTATAATGACTCCCTCGTTTTAACATTTTATGTCTTTTTATTGTTATTGTTTCCAGCACTTGGTTCTTAGTAGGTTCACTGAATGCACAGTAGAGGCACTTCGTGTTGGCCCAGTTCCCAAGTAGCATTAATAATTGGGCCTGTGTCACCAAATACATGGATTTTAATAACTAAATATCCCTGACACTTCACTACAGGGCTGGACTTAGTAACTGACCAACTCGGGGGGAGGGGGGAGTAAGGGAGGGCGTTAGAACATGATCAAAAATGTCTCCGCTCAGGGATTTATGGTGGATTATTGCAGACAGTGCTAAAAATATAGAGCACAAGACAAGTTTACTAAATTAAAATTTTATTTTTTGAGAAACTGTTATTTGTATAAATTATCAAGATTTGTAGGCTTTCCTTTTGTAGAAATAATTGTTTTATGTGCCAGAGAATTTCAATTTTGTTTTCAACAATAAAGCATTGATAACAAAAAAAAAAAAAAAACTGTTTGTATAGATGAACTGTTTGTATAGATGAACTTTTATGCACTTGCATAACGAAAAGACTTGTTTTCTCCAAAACCATTTTTACTCTGATTTTCTCAGCCAAGTGCATACGAATTCCACATAAGTTTGTCCTTATTTGACTGGGTGAAACCGGTATATCCAGTAGTGTTTTGGTTAACTCAATTTCAGATATTGCTACTGCCTCTGTGTTTTCTGGATATTATCAACGGACTTTATTGTTTTGAATGTTTTTTATCAGGGAACATATTATTTTGTGGTTGGATACAGTAATTGGTTCCACACGGAGACACCAGCTCCACACATTCGTATTTTCTAGGGAGAAAGCTAGAGGAACTGCGGCAAACACACATGATATTTCTGTTTGTGTAGATGACATTTTATGCACTTGCCTAACGAAAAGACTTTGCTTTTCTCCAAAACCATTTTTACTGTGATTTTCTTGGTCCATTGCATACGAATTCCACACGAGTTTGTCCGGATATGAATGGATGAAACTGGAAATATCCGGTTTTGTTTTTGCTAACTCACTCCGAAATATTGTGAAAGCCTCTGTGTTTGTGTGTCTGGATATTATCGATGGACTGTATTTTTTTGAATGTTTTTATCAGGGAACATTTAATTTTGTACCGTTGAAACACTAATTGGTTCATCATGGGAACACCAGCTCTACACATTCGCATTTTCTAGCGAGAAAGCTAGAGGAACTGCGGCAAACAAACATGATATTTCTGTTTGTATAGATGACATTTTATGCACTTGCCTAATGAAAAGATTTTGCGTTTCACCAAAACCATTTGTACTGTGATTTTCTCGATCCATTGCATACGAATTCTACACCACTTTTTCTGGATATGACTGGATGAAACCCGAAATATCCGTTTTTTTTGGGTAACTCAATCCGAAATATTGTTAAAGCCTCTGTGTTTGTGTTTTCTGGATATTATCAATGGACTTTATTGTTTTGAATGTTTTCATCAGGAAACATTTAATTTTGTACCGTAGAAACACTAAGAGGTTCAACATGGAGACACCAGCTCTACACATTCGTATTTTCTAGGGAGAAAGCTAGAGGAACTGCAGCAGACAAACATGATATTTCTGTTTGTATAGATGACATTTTATGCACTTGCTGAAGTAAAAGACTTTGCTTTTCTCCAAACCATTTTTACTGTGATTCTCTCAGTCCATTGCATACGAATTCCACACCACCTTATCTGCATATGCCTTGATGAAAACAGAAATATCCGGTTGTGTTTTGGCTAACTCAATGGAAATATTGTGAAAGCCTCTGTGTTTGTGTTTTCTGGATATTATAAATGGACTTTATTGTTTTGTATGTTTTTTATCAGGGAACATTTAATTTTGTGCTGGGAAACACAAGTTGAATCCACATGGAGACACCAGCTCTACACATTCGTATTTTTGGGGAGAAAGCTAGAGGAACTGCGACAAACAAACATGATATTTCTGTTTGCATAAATGACATTTTATGCACTTGCCTAACAAAAAGACTTTGCTTTTCCCAAAACAATTTTAATTGTGAATTTCTCTGTCCATTGCATCCGAATTCCATACCACTTTGTCTGCATATGACTGAATGAAACCAGAAATATCCGGTTTTGTTTTGGCTAACTCAATCCCAGATATTGCTACAGCCTCTATGTTTGTGTTTTGTGGATATTATCGATGGACTTTATTGTTTTGAATGTTTTTATCAGGGAACATTTAATTTTGTACCGTGGAAACACAAATTGGTTCACCATGGAGACACCAGCTCTACACATTCCTCTATTCTAGGGAGAAAGCTAGAGGAACTGCGGCAAACAAACATGATATTTCTGTTTGTATAGATGACATTTTATGCACTTGCTGAAGTAAAAGACTTTGCTTTTCTCCAAAACCATTTTTATTGTGAGTTTCTTGGTCCATTACCTATGAATCCCATACCACTTTGTCTGGATATTACTGGTTGTAACTAGAAATATCCAGTTGTATAGTGGCTTACTATATCCCAGATATTCCTACATCTCAGTGTCTGAGTTTTCTGGATATTATCAATGGCCTTTATTGTTTTGAATATTTTTATCAGGGAACATTTAATTTTGAGCTGGGAAACACTAGTTGAATCCACATGGAGACACCAGCTCTACACATTCGTATTTTTGGGGAGAAAGCTAGTGGAACTGCGGCGAACAGACATGATATTTCTGTTTGTGTAGATGACATTTTATGCACTTGCCTAAAGAAAAGAGTTTGCTTTTCTCCAAAACCATTTTTACTGTGATTTAGTCTGTCTATTGCACATGAATTCCACCCCACTTTTTCTGGATATGACTGGAGGAAACCAGAAATATCCGGTTGTGTTTTGGCTAACTCAATCCCAGATATTGGTACAGCCTCTGTGTTTGTGTTTCCTGGATATTATCGACGTGGTTTATTGTTTTGAATGTTTTTATTAGGGAACATTTAATTTTGTGCTGGGAAACACTAGTTGACTCCACATGGAGACACCAGCTCTACACTTTCGTATTTTCTAGGGAGAAAGCTGGAATAACTGCGGGAAACAAACATGATATATCTGTTTGTATAGATGACATTTTATGCACTTGCCTGAAAAAAAGACTTTGCTTTTCTACAAAACCATTTTTACTGTGATTTTCTCGGTCCAAGGCATATGAACTCCGCACCACTTTGTCCGGTTATGCCTGGATGAAACCAGAAATATCCGGTTGTGTTTTGGCTAACTCAATCCGAAATATTGTGAAACCCTCTGTGTTTGTTTTTTCTGCATATTATGAATGGACTTTATAGTTTTGAGGGTTTTTATCAGGGAACATTTAATTTTGTACTGTAGAAACACTAATCTGTTACACATGGAGACACCAGCTCTACACGTTCGCATTTTGTAGGGAGAAAGCTAGAGGAACTGCGGCAAACAAACATGATATTTCTGTTTGTATCAATGACATTTGATGCACTTGCCTAACGAAAAGACTTTGCTTTTTCCCAAAACCATTTTTACTGCGATTTTCTCGGTCCATTGCATACGAATTCCACACCACTATGTCCAGATATGACTGGATGAAACCAGAAATATCTGGTTGTGTTTTGGCTAACTCAATCCCAGATATTGCTACAGCCTCTCTGTTTGTGTTTTCTGGATATTATCGATGGACTTTTTTAATTTGAATGGTTTTATCAGGGAACATTTAATTTTGTGCTTGGAAACACTAATTGGTTCCGCATGGGGACACCAGCTCTACACATTCGTATATTCTAGGAAGAAAGCTAGATGAACTGCAGCAAACAAACTTGATATTTCTGTTTCTATCGATGACATTTTATGCACTTGCCAAAGAAAAGACTTTGCTTTTCTTCAAAAGCATTTTTACTGTGATTTCCTCGGTCCATTGCATATGAATTCCACATCCGTTTGTCCCAATATGGACGGATGAAACCAGAAATATCCGGTTTTGTTTTGGCTAACTCAATCCCAGATATTGCTACAGCCTCTGTGTTTGTGTTTTCTGGATATTATCGATGGACTTTATTGTTTTGAATATTTTTATCAGGGAACATATCATTTTGTGCTTGGAAACCCTATTGGTTCCATATGGGGACACCAGCTCTACACATTCGTATTTTCTAGGGAGAAAGCTAGATGAACTGCGGCAAACAAAGTTGATATTTCTGTTTGTATCGATGACATTTTATGCACTTGCCTAACGAAAAGACTTTGCTTTTCTCCAAAATCATTTTTACTCTGATTTTCTCGGTCCATTGCATACGAATTCCACACCATTTTTTCCGGATATGACTGGATGAAACCAGAAATATCCGGTTGTGTTTTGGCTAACTCTATCCAAATATGGTGAAATACTCTGTGTTTGTGTTTTCTGGATATTATCGATGGACTTTATTGTTTTGAATGTTTTTATCAGGGAACATTTAATTGTGTGCTTGGAAACACTAATTGGTTCGTTAAGGGGACACCAGCTCTACACATTCTTATTCTCTAGGGAGAAAGCTAGAGGAACTGCGGCAAACAAACATTATATTTCTGTTTCTATCGATGACATTTTATGCACTTGCCAACGAAAAGACTTTGCTTTTCTTCAAAAGAATTTTTACTGTGATTTCCTCGGTCCATTGCATATGAATTCCACATCAGTTTGTCCCGATATGGACGGATGAAACCAGAAATGTCCGGTTTTGTTTTGGCTAACTCAATCCCAGATATTGCTACAGCCTCTGTGTTTGTGTTTTCTGGATATTATCGATGGACTTTATTGTTTTGAATATTTTTATCAGGGAACATATAATTTTGTGCTTGGAAACCCTATTGGTTCCACATGGGGACACCAGCTCTACACATTCGTATTTTCTAGGGAGAAAGCTAGAGGAACTGCGACAATCAAACAAGATATTTCTGTTTGTATCGATGACATTTTATGCACTTGCAAAACGAAAAACGTTGCTTTGATCCAAAATCACTTGTACTGTTATTTTCTCGGTCCGTTGCATACGAATTCCACAGCAGTTTGTCCGGATATGACTGGATGTAACCAGAAATATCAGTTGTGTTTTGGCTAACTCAATCCGAAATATTGTGAAATCATCAGTGTTTGTGTTTTGTGAGTATTAACGATGGACTTTATTGTTTTGAATGTTTTTATCAGGGAACATTTAATTTTGTACTGTTGAAACACTAATTGGTTCATAATGGGAACACCAGCTCTACATATTCATATTTTCTAGGGAGAAAGCTAGAGGAAGTGCAGCAAACAAACATGATATTTCTGTTTGTATCCATGACATTTTATGCACTTGCAAAACGAATATACGTTGCTTTTCTCCAAAACCATTATTGCTGTGATTTTCTCGGACCATTGCATACGAATTCAACATCATTTTGTCCGGATATGACTGGATGAAACCGGAAATATCCGGTTTTGTGTTGGCTAACTCAATCCCAGATTGAGACTCTGTGTTTGTGTTTTCTGGATATTATCCATGGACTTTATTGTTTTCAATGTTTTTTATCAGGGAACATTTAATTTTTTGCTTGTAAACACTAATTGGTTCTACATGGAGACCCCAGCTGTACACATTCGTATTTTCTAGGGTGAAAGCTAGAGGAACTGCGACAAAGAAACATGACATTTGTGTTTCTATCGATGACATTTTATGCACTTGCCTAACGAAATGACTTTGCTTTTCTCCAAAACCATTTTTACTGTGATTTTCTTGGTCCATTGCATACGAATTCCACACCAGTTTGTCCCGATATGACTGGATGAAACCGGAAATATCTAGTTTTGTTTTGGTTAACTCAATCCCAGAAATTGTTACAGCCTCTGTGTTTGTGTTTTCTGGATATTATCAACGGACTTTAAGGCTTTGAATATTTTTTATCGGAAACATTTAATTTTGAGCTTGGATACAGTAATTTGTTCCTCATGGAGACACCAGCTCTATTTATTCATATTTTCTAGGAAGAAACATCAGGAAATGCAGAAAACAAAGATGATATTTCAGTTTGTATACATGAGATTGTATGCACTTGCTTAAGGAAAAGACTTTGCTTTTCTCCAAAACCATTTTTACTGTTATTCTCTCAGTCCATTGCATACGAATCCACACCACTTTGTCCGGATATGACTGGATGAAACCAGAAATATCCGGTTGTGTTTTGGCTAACTCAATCCCAGATATTGCTACAGCCTCTGTGTTTGTGTTTTCTGGGTATTATCGATGGATTTTATTGTTTTGAATGTTTTTCAGGGAACATTTAATTTTGTGCTTGGAATCACTAATTGTTCATCATGGGAACACTAGCTCTACACATTCGTATTTTCTAGGCAGAAAGCTAGATGAACTGCGACAAACAAAAAATGATATTTCTGTTTGTATAGGTGACATTTTATGCACTTGCCTAACGAAAAGACATTGCTTTTCTCCAAAACCATTTTTACTCTGATTTTCTCGGTCCACTGCATATGAATTCCACTACTTTTTTTCCGGATATGACTGGATGAAAACAGAAATATACGGTTGTGTTTTGGCTAACTCAATCCAAATATTGTGAAATCATCAGTGTTTGTGTTTTCTGGATGTTATCGATGGACTTTATTGTTTTGAATGTTTTTATCAGGAAAAACTTAATTTTGTACCATTGAAACACTAATTGGTTCGTCAAGGGGACACCAGCTCTACACATTCGTATTTTCTAGAGAGAAAATGAAAGGAACTGCGGCAAACAAACATGATATTTCTGTTTGTATAGATGACATTTTACACACTTGCGTAACGAAAATACGTTGCTTTTCTTCAAAACCATTTTTACTGTGATTTTCTCGGTCCATTGCATACGAATTCCACACCGGTTTGTCCGGATATGACTGGATGAAACCGGAAATATCCGGTTTTGTTTTGGCTAACTCAATCCCAGATATTGCTACAGACTCTGTGTTTGTGTTTTCTGGATATTATCAACGGACTTTATTGCTTTTAATGTATTTTATCGGGGAACATTTAATTTTGAGCTTGGATACAGTAATTGGTTCCACATGGGACACCAGCTCTATATATTCATATTTTCTAGGAAGAAACATCAGGAAATGCGGCAAACAAAGATGATATTTTTGTTTGTATACATGAGATTGTGTGCACTTGCCTAAGGAAAAGACTGCTTTTCTCCAAAACCATTTTTACTGTTATTCTCTCAGTCCATTGCATATGAATCCACACCACTTTGTCCGGATATGACTGGATGAAACCAGAAATATCCGGTTGTGTTTTGGCTAACTCAATCCCAGATATTGCTACAGCATCTGTGTTTGTGTTTTCTGGATATTATCGATGGATTTTATTGTTTTGAATGTTTTTATCAGGGAACATTTAATTTTGTACCATAGAAACACAAATTGGTTCATCATGGGAACACCAGCTCTACACATTCGTATTTTCTAGGCAGAAAGCTAGATGAACTGTGACAAACAAACATGATATTTCTATTTGTATAGGTGACATTTTATGCACTTGCCTAATGAAAAAACTTTGCTTTTCTCCAAAACCATTTTTACTCTGATTTTCTTGGTCCATTGCATACGAATTCCACACCAGTGTGTCCGGATATGACTGGATGAAACCAGAAATATCCAGTTGTGTTTTGGCTAACTCAATCCCAGATATTGCTACAGCCTGTGTTTGTGATTTCTAGATATTATCAATGGACTTTATTGTTTTGAATGTTTTTTATCGGGGAACAATTTATTTTGACCTTGGATACAGTAATTGGTTCCACATGGATACACCCGCTCTATATATTCATATTTTCTAGGGAGAAAGCTAGAGGATCTGTGGAAAACCAACATGATATTTCTGTTTGTATAGATGACATTTTATGCACTTGCCTAATGAAAAGACTTTGCTTTTCTCCAAAATCACTTTTACTATTATTCTCTTAGTCCGTTGCGTACGAATTCCACACCACTTTGTCCAGATATGACTGGATGAAACCAGAAATATCCGGTTGAGTTTTGGGTAACTCAATCCGAAATATTGTGAAAGCCTCTGTGTTTGTGTTTTCTGGTTATTATCGATGAATTTATTGTTTTAAATGTTTTTATCTGGGAACATTTATTTTTGTAGCGTTGAAACACGAATTGGTTCATCATGGGGGCACCAGCTCTACACATTTGTATTTTCTAGGGAGAAAGCTAGAGGAACTGCGACAAACAAACATGATATTTCTGTTTGTATAGATGACACTTTATGCACTTGCCTAATGAAAAGACTTTGCTTTTCTCCAAAACCATTTTTACTGTGATTTTCTTGGTCCCTTGCATACGAATTCCACACCAGTTTGTCTGGATATGACTGGATGAAACCGGAAATATGCGGTATTGTTTTGGATTATTCAATCCCAGATATTGCTGCAGCCTCTGTATTTGTGTTTTCTGGATATCATCAACGGACTTTTTTGTTTTGAATGTTTTTTATCAGGGAACATTTTATTTTGAGCTTGTATACAGCAATTGGTTCCACATGGAGACACCAGCACTACATATTCGTATTTTCTAGGGAGAAAGTTAGAGTAACTGCGACAAACAAACCTGATATTTCTCTTTGTATAGATGACATTTTATGCCCTTGCCTAATAAAAAGACTTTGCTTTTCTCCAAAACCATTTTTATTCTGATTTTGTCAGACTATTGCATTCGAATTCCACCTCACGTTTTCCGGATATGACTGGATGAAACCGGAAATATCCGGTTTTGTTTTGGCTAACTCAATCCGAAATATTGTGAAAGCCTCTGTGTTTGTGTTTTCTGGATATTATCTATGGACTTCATTGTTTTGAATGTTTTTATCAGGGAAGATTTTATTTTGTGCTTGGAATCACTAATTGGTTCATCATGGGAACACCAGCTCTACACATTCGTATTTTCTAGGGAGAAAGCTAGAGGAAATGCGAAAAACAAACATGATATTTCTGCTTGTATCGATGACATGTTTTGCACTTATCTAAGGAAAAGACTTTGCTTTTCTCCAAAACCATTTTTACTGAGATTCTCTCAGTCCATTGCATACGAATTCCACACCACTTTGTCCGGATATGACTGAATGAAACCAGAAATATCCTGTTGTGCTTTGGCTAACTCAATCTGAAATATTGTGAAATCCTCTGTGTTTGTGTTTTCAGGATATTATCAACGGACTTTGTTGTTTTGAAGTTTTTTTTATCGGGGAACATTTAATTTTGTGCTTGGAAACACTAATTGGTTCTACATGGAGACACCAGCTCTACACATTCGTATTTCCTAGGGAGAAAGCTAGAGGAACTGCGACAAACAAACATGATATTTCTGTTTGTGTCGATGACATTTTATGCACTTGCCTAATGAAAAGACTTTGCTTTTCTCCAAAACCATTTTCACTGTGATTTTCTCGGTCCATTGCATACGAATTCTAAACCACTTTGTCCGGATATAACTGGATGAAACCGGAAATATGCGGTATTGTTTTGGATTATTCAATCCCAGATATTGTTACAGCCCCTGTGTTTCTGTTTTCTGGATATTATCAACGGACTTTTTTGTTTTGAATGTTTTTTATCGGGGAACATTTTATTTTGAGCTTGGATATAGTAATTGGTTCCACATGGAGACACCAGCTCTACATATTCATATTTTCTAGGGAGAAATCTAGAGGAACTGCGGCAAAGAAACATGATATTTCTCTTTGTATAGATGACATTTTATGCACTTGCCTAAAGAAAAGACTGCTTTTCTCCAAAACCATTTTTACTGTTATTCTCTCAGTCCATTGCATACGAATTCCTCACCAGTTTGTCCAGATACGACTGGATGAAACCAGAAATATCCGGTTGTGTTTTGGCTAACTCAATTCGAAATATTGTGAAAGCCGCTGTGTTTGTGTTTTCTGGATATTATCAATGGACTTTATTGTTTTTAATATTTTTATCAGGGAACATTTAATTTAGTACCGTAGAAACACTGATTGGTTCATCAAGGAGACTCCAGCTCTACAGATTCATATTTTGTAGGGAGAATGCTATACGATCTGCTGCGAACAAACATGATATTTCTGTTTGTATAGATGAGATTTTATGCACTGGCCGAAGGAAAAGACTTTGCTTTTCTTCAAAACCATTTTTACTGTGATTTTCTCGGTCCATTGCATACGAATTCCACAGCAGTTTGTCCGGATATGACTGGATGCAACCGGAAATATCCGGTTTTGTTTTGGCTAACTCAATCCCAGATATTGCTACAGCCTCTCTGTTTGTGTATTCCTGATATTATCCATGGACTTTATTGTTTTGAATGTTTTTATCAGGGAACATTTAATTTTGTACTGTTGAAACACTAATTGGTTCATCATGGGAACACCAGCTCTACACATTCGTATTTTCTATGGAGAAAGCTAGAGGAAGTGCGGCAGACAAACATGATATTTCTGTTTGTATAGATGACATTTCATGCACTTGCAAAACGAATATACGTTGCTTTTCTCCAAAACCATTATTACTGTGATTTTCTCGGACCATTGCATACGAATTTGACACCATTTTGTCCAGATATGACTGGATGAAACCGGAAATATCCGGTTTTGTGTTGGCTAACTCAATCCCAGATATAGCTACAGCCTCTGTGTTTGTGTTTTCTGGATATTATCCATGGACTTTATTTTTTTCAATGTTTTTTATCAGGGAACATTTAATTTTTTGCTTGGAAACACTAATTGGTTCCACATGAAGACACCAGCTCTGCACATTCGTATTTTCTAGGGTGAAAGCTAGAGGAACTGCGACAAAGAAACATGATATTTCTGTTTGTATCGATGACATTTTATGCACTTGCCTAACGAAAAGACATTGCTTTTCTCCAAAACCATTTTTACTCTGATTTTCTCGGTCCACTGCATATGAATTCCACTACATTTTTTCCGGATATGACTGGATGAAACCAGAAATATCCGGTGGTGTTTTGGCTAACTCAATCCAAATATGGTGAAATACTCTGTGTTTGTGTTTTCTGGATATTATCGATGGACTTTATTGTTTTGAATGTTTTTATCAGGAAACACTTAATTTTGTACCGTTGAAACACTAATTGGTTCATCAAGGGGACACCAGCTCTACACATTCGTATTTTCTAGAGAGAAAATGAAAGGAACTGCGGCAAACAAACATGATATTTCTGTTTGTATAGATGACATTTTACACACTTGCGTAATGAAAATACGTTGCTTTTCTTCAAAAGCAACGTAACTGTGATTTTCTCGGTCCATTGCATGCGAATTCCACACCGGTTTGTCCGGATATGACTGGATGAAACCGGAAATATCCGGTTTTGTTTTGGCTAACTCAATCCCAGATATTGCTACAGCCTCTGTGTTTGTGTTTTCTGGATATTATCAACGGACTTTATTGCTTTTAATGTATTTTATCGGGGAACATTTAATTTTGAGCTTGGATACAGTAATTGGTTCCACATGGGACACCAGCTCTATATATTCATATTTTCTAGGAAGAAACATCAGGAAATGCGGCAAACAAAGATGATATTTCTGTTTGTATACATGAGATTGTATGCACTTGCCTAAGGAAAAGACTGCTTTTCTCCAAAACCATTTTTACTCTGATTTTCTCGGTCCACTGCATATGAATTCCACTGCATTTTTTCCGGATATGACTGGTTGAAAACAGAAATATACGGTTGTGTTTTGGCTAACTCAATCCAAATATGGTGAAATACTCTGTGTTTGTGTTTTCTGGATATTATCGATGGACTTTATTGTTTTGAATATTTTTATCAGGAAACACTTAATTTTGTACCGTTGAAACACTAATTGGATCGTCAAGGGGACAGCAGCTCTACACATTCGTATTTTCTAGGGAGAAAGCTAGAGGAACTGCGGCAAACAAACATGATATTTCTGTTTGTATCAATGACATTTTATGCACTTGCCTAACGAAAAGACATTGCTTTTCTCCAAAACCATTTTTACTCTGATTTTCTCGGTCCACTGCATATGAATTCCACTCCATTTTTTCCGGATATGACTGGATGAAAACAGAAATATACGGTTGTGTTTTGGCTAACTCAATCCAAATATGGTGAAATACTCTGTGTTTGTGTTTTCTGGATATTATCGATGGACTTTATTGTTTTGAATGTTTTTATCAGGAACCACTTAATTTTGTACCGTTGAAACACTAATTGGTTCGTCAAGGGGACACCTCCTCTACACATTCGTATTTTCTAGGGAGAAAGCTAGAGGAACTGCGGCAAACAAACATGATATTTCTGTTTGTATAGATGACATTTTACACACTTGCGTAACTAAAATACGTTGCTTTTCTTCAAAAGCAACGTAACTGTGATTTTCTCGGTCCATTGCATACGAATTCCACACCAGTTTGTCCAGATATGACTGGATGTAACCGGAAATATCCGGTTTTTTTTTTTTTGCTAACTCAATCCCAGATATAGCTAAAGCATCTGTGTTTGTGCTTTCTGGATATTATCGACGGACTTTTTTGTTTTGAATGTTTTTATCAGGGAACATTTCATTTTGTACCGTAGAAACACTAATTGGTTCATCATGGAGACACCACCTCTACATATTCGTATTTTCTAGGGAGAAAGCTAGAAGAACTGTGGCAAACAAACATGATATTTCTGTTTGTATAGATTACAATTTTTGCACTTGCCTAAAGAAAAGACTTTGCTTTTCTCCAAAACAATTTTTACTGTGATTTTCTGGGTCCATTGCATATGAATTCCAACCCACTTTCTCCGGATATGACTGGATGATACCAGAAATATCCGGTTGTGTTTCGGCTTAGTATATCCCAGATATTGCTACAGCCTCTGTGTTTGTGTTTTCTGGATATTATCAACGGAGTTTATGGTTTTGAATATTTTTCATCAGGGAACATTTAATTTTGTACCGTAGATTCACTAATTGGTTTCATATGGATATACCAGTCTACACATTCGTATTTTCTAGGGAGAAAGCTAGAGGAACTGCGACAAACAAACATGATATTTCTGTTTGTATAGATGACATTTTATGCACTTGCCTAACCTAAAGATGTTGCTTTTCTAAAAAATCATTTTGACTGGGATTTTCTCAGTCCATTGCATGGAATTCAACCCCATTTTGTGCAGATATGACAGGGCCTAGAACAAAGGACAGAGTCATTATTAGAGGAGCTAAGAAAGGTGCTGTCTAAGCTACAATTAAGTTTTCTGATTGAGAGGCAAATAGAACCTGATAGAAGGGGCTTGATAATAATCTGTTGGGCTTCAGGCCTTGAAAGTTAATAGGCCCAGACATATCTATCTCTTCACATGGGGTATATCCTAAGGGAGGTGTGAACCTCCTAGGGGAAGGCACTCTGTTGACTTTCATTACTTGGCTGGCCTGGGAGGAGAGCTGGCCAGGTAAATGCAGGTGGCATCTCTAACAAGCAATTTACAGTTCTGCCTGCAATGTTGCTTACCCTACTTGACCATACCCTCAGCTGCAGTGGTCACTTTGGAAGTTGGGCTGAGTGAAGGGCTTTTCAGCTTAGAGCCAATAAGTTCTGTGGCTCTGACCTGGGCATCCTTCGACTCCAGGGCAGGTCCATTTCCAGTGATCCAACTCTTGGCAGAGCTGCCAGTGCTCTTCGCAAGCTGACTTCTGCTGAAGCCCAGGCTTACCACACTGAAAGCCACTGCAGTGGACTGGCCTGTTGGGTCTCCTTGAGGGCAGATCACTGTACAGATCAGCCATTAATAGGCCTGCCACCCATTGCTTCTGATGCCTAGCTTTATTTTCCTCCTGGTTTGTGTTAAAGCAGACCAGAGGATGCAAGTCAAGGGAGTGCCCAAGTCCCATCTCTAATCTTTGGTGGCCTGAACTACAAGTCTATAGTCACAGGCATGTTCTGTAGTAGTTTTTCCAAGGTAGACAATGCCCATGAGGAAAATTATATTCTCACTTTAAAACTTTCTTTCCCTTTGGTCTGAAAGGGAGGTTTTTTTCTACTTACTGCTTACTTCGCTGATGGCGAAGTGAATCTAGCTATGAGATTATTATTTAAATTCTTATTTTGGCTATGCTATTACAGAAAAATGTTAGCCATCTCTTTTATAAGGTCTAAAGATTAAATTGTGCATCCTACAGATTCCTTCATAATAGAATTAGTTTCCTAGCTTGAAGAGAATAGAGAAATGAAAGAATAAGTTGGGCTTATTAGTTTCATTAAAGACAAAGGATCATATCTTGTGTACCTAAACTTGTTCAGCCAGTTCTCTATTTTGTTTTTATGTGTTTGTCAGAAGAGAACAAACTGTTAGTGTATCACCAAAAACCAATATACTTAGTGTAAATGAAAGCTTAACCCCAAACAATCTTATCAGAGATGCTCATGTTCAAGCACTATTCCTTCTGCATGGTCCTTCCTGTCCCTTTTCAAGAGTCAAAGGAACATGCCCTCCTTTGAAAGTTGTTTTTGTATCTGAAGTGATGAGAGTTTTAGGCAGGTAAATATAGGATTATAAGGACCAGTTATCTCATGATCCCTTTTCTCTTTCCTTCCTCCAGCTGAATCTTCACACTTATGTATATTCTTCTAGGGGAAAAAAATGAGCACATACCAGGTGAGTTCACGTTTTAATAACCAGTGTGTTTTACAGTAAATTTCATAAGAGTTTCTATGTCAGTATATTTACATGGACAAGTAGAATAGAAATGGACCAGACACATACATAGAAGATACTCTTATAGAAACACACAGGTGACTAGAAGAGCAAGGGTGGCATGCAAGTAGATGCAGGGTTTTATATCTGCATTACAAATTTTACCAAATCAAACTCCAAATTATTTCTGACATTTTTGATAGTCTTAGCAGAATGGCAGACTGGAAATGATATGGGAAAAAGTTAAAAGGTTTACATTGATGAGAAAGATAAAGCAAACCTCTTCCTCATGAGATATAATCATGAACACAAATGTGTTTGTTGTTCTTCAAGTGGTTGTTTAAATTAACTTGCTGAAATAACAGAATGTAACATCTACTTGTTCTTCATAGAAATAGAAAATGTAATGTTAAATGCAAACTTGCTCAGTACTGTTTTTCAAGAACTGAAACACAGTAATTAAATTAGATTTGTTTCCTTCGAATCAACTGACTGTCCTGAAAATTACTCTCCATAAACATTTTTCTTTTTGACAGGCAGAGTGGACAGTGAGAGAGAGAGAGACAGAGAAAAAGGTCTCCCTTTGCCGTTGGTTCACCCTCCAATGGCCGCCGTGGCTGGCGCACTGCGGCCGGCGCAGCACGCCGATCCGATGGCAGGAGCCAGGTGCTTCTCCTGGTCTCCCATGGGGTGCAGGGCCCAAGGACTTGGGCCATCCTCCACTGCACTCCCTGGCCATAGCAGAGAGCTGGCCTGGAAGAAGGGCAACCGGGACAGAATCCAGCGCCCCGACCGGGACTAGAACCTGGTGTGCCGGCGCCACTAGGCAGAGGATTAGCCTAGTGAGCCGCAGTGCCGGCCATAAACATTTTGAGTACCCATGATACTCAGACTGTTTAGCAGATGATTTATAATTCTGGCTTTTTCAAATGTTCCCACAATTTTCATTCAACTTCAAATATCTCTGATGCCTTGGTGTCTTTTCACACTTGCCTAGAATCTCCAGTGACCCAAACTAGATTACAATCAAATCAAGTGAATGTTGTCTTGTCCTTTCTTTACTTGACTTTACTATAACACTAGCCTGTACTTCTCACTCTGCCCTTCTGGAAAGTTCTCTGAGAGTGACACTATCAGCCCTTATCTTCTTTTATCATTTCACTTAAATCATCCTGTTTTCATCCTTGGCCCTTTGTCTTCTTTACTTTGACTGATTTCATCCTCTCACTTTTTTTTTCTACAGCTTTATTGGGTTTCAATTCACCCATTTAAAGTATAAAGTTCAGTGATATTTTTTAGTAAATTCACAAATATGGGCAAAAATCATCAGAGTCAAATCTAGAACATTTTTATTTCCTTAAAAAGAAACTATATACTTTAACTAACATTCCATTGTGTTGTATCTCCAAGAAGTCAATAAACTCCTTTCTTTAGATTTGCTGAACCATTTCATTAGTTCTTGTAGGACAGTTTTCTTGTGATTAATTCTCTATTTTGTAATTCTCTATTAATTTCTCTGTTCTTGCTGAATATAGAGGATTGTGGGCTAATAATCCTTTTCTTTCAGCACTTTGAATATGTCATCCCGCTGCCTTCTACTTTCTATGCTTTTTCATTAGAAACCATTTTTTTATTTTTATTTTATTTTTTTAACTTTTATTTAATGAATAAAAATTTCCAGTGTACAGCTTATGGATTACAATGGCTTCCCCCTCCCATAACTTCCTTCCCACCCGCAACCCTCCCCTCTCCCTCTCCTTCTCCGCTTCCATTCACATCAAGATTCATTTTTAATTCTCTTTATATACAGAAGATCAATTTAGTATAAAGATTTCAACAGTTTGCACCCACATAGAAACACAAAGTGAAACATACTGTTTGAGTACTAGTTATAGCATTAAATCACAATGTACAGCACATTAAGGACAGAAATCCCACATGAGGAGCAAGTGCACAGTGGCTCTTGTTGTTGACCCAACAAATTGACACTCTAGTTTATGGCTCCAGTAACCACCCTAGGGTGTCGTCATGAGTTGCCAAGGCTATGGAAGCCTTCCAAGTTTGCTGACTCTGATCATATTTAGACAAGGTCATAAAAGACAGGGTGAGGATAGTAACCAATGATCCTAAGAGTGGCATTTACCAGGTTTGAACAATTATACAGCATTAAGTGGGGAAGAGGACCATCAGTACACACAGGTTGGGAGTAGAGCCATTGGTGGTAGAGTAGAGGTTATGATTACAAAGGAATGAGGCCCAAGTGCACTAGACAGGGCCTAGAACAAAGGACAGAGTCATTATTAGAGGAGCTAAGAACGGTGCTGTCTAAGCTACAATTAAGTTTTCTGATTGAGAGGCAAATAGAACCTGATAGAAGGGCTTGATAATAATCTGTTGGGCTTTAGGCCTTGTAAGTGAAGAGGCCCAGACCTATCTATCTCTTCACATGGGGTATATCCTAAGGGAGGTGTGAACCTCCTAGGGGAAGGCACTCTGTTGACTTTCATTACTTGGCTGTCCTGGGAGGAGAGCTGGCCAGGTAAAGGCAGGTGGCATCTCTAGCAAGAAATTTACAGTTCTGCCTGCAATGTTGCTTACCCTACTTGACCATACCCTCAGCTGCAGTGGTCACTTTGGAAGTTGGGCTGAGTGTAGGGCTTTTCAGCTTAGAGCCAATAAGTTCTGTGGCTCTGACCTGGGCATCCTTCGACTCCAGGGCAGGTCCATTTCCAGTGATCCAACTCTTGGCAGAGCTGCCAGCGCTCTTCACAAACTGACTTCTGCTGAAGCCCAGGCTTACCACATTGAAAGCACTGCAGTGGACTGGCCTGTTGGATCTCCTTGAGGGCAGATCACTGTACAGAACAGCCATTAATAGGCCTGCCACCCATTGCTTCTGATGCCTAGCTTTATTTTCCTCCTGGTTTGTGTTAAAGCAGACCAGAGGATGCAAGTCAAGGGAGTGCCCAAGTCCCATCTCTAATCTTTGGTGGCCTGAACTACAAGTCTATAGTCACAGGCATGTTCTGTAGTAGTTTTTCTAAGGCAGACAATGCCCTTGAGGAAAATTATATTCTCACTTTAAAATTTTCTTTCCCTTTGGTCTGAAAGGGAGGTTTTTTCTACTTACTGTATACTTCACTGATGGCGAAATGAATCTAGCTATGAGATTATTAGTTAAGTTCTTATTTTGGCTATGCTATTACAGAAAAATGTTAGCCATCTCTTTTGTAAGGTCTAAAGATTAAATTGTGCGTCCTACAGATTCCTTCATAATAGAATTAGTTTCCTAGCTTGAAGAGAATAGAGAAATGAAAGAACAAGTTGGGCTTAGAATAGAGAAATGAGGGAGCAAGTCCTAGATCGCTTGCTGAAAATAGCAATATGACATGAATACTTAGCAAACAATTAGAAACCATTTTTTAAAAATTTGATGTCATTTCTCTCTTGCTGCTTTTAAGAGTATCTGTTTGTCTTTGACTTTTTAACACTTTATCATGTGCCTAATTGTAGTTATCTTAACTCCAAGATTATCCCACTAGAGATTTATTGAGCTTTGTGAGTATATAATCATGTTCATCAAATTTAGGAACTTCTTTTTTTTAATCTAAAGATTTTTTTAAAACTTTTATTTAGTACATATAAATTTCCAAAGTACAGTTTATGGATTACAATGGCTGTCCCCCCTCCCCATAACTTCCCTCCCACTTGTACCCCTTCCATCTCCCGCTCCCTCTCCCATTCCATTTACATCAAGATTCATTTTCAATTATCTTTATATACAGAAGATCGATTTAGTATATATTAAGTAAAGATTTCATCAGTTTGCACCCACACAGAACATAAAGTGTAAAATACTATTTCAGTACTAGTTATAGCATTAATTCACATTGGACAAATAATTAAGGACAGAGATCCCACATGAGGAGTAAGTGCACAGTGACTCCTGTTGTTGACTTAACAATTTGACACTCTTGTTTATGGTGTCTGTAATCTCCCTAGGCTCTAGTCATGAGTTGCCAAAGCTATGGAAGCCTTTAGGGTTCACCGACTTCGATCATATTCAGACAAGGTCACAGTCAAAGTGGAAGTTCTCTCCTCCCTTCAGAGAAAGCTACCTCCTTCTTTCATGGCCCCATTCTTTCTACTGGGATCTCACTCACAGAGATCTTTCATTTATGCCCTCTTCCTTTTTTTGCCAGAGTTTCTTGACTTTCCATGCCTAAAATACTCTCATGGGATCTTCAGCCAGATCCAAATGCCTTAAGGGCTGATTCTGAGGCCAGAGTGCTGTTTAGGACATCTGCCATTCTATGAGTCTGCTGTGTATCCCGCTTCCCATGTTGGATCATTCTCTCCCTTTTTAATTCTATCAGTATTAGCAGACACTAGTCATGTTTGTGTGATCTCTTTGACTCTTAGACCTATCAGTGTGATCAATTCTTAACCATTATTTGCCCACTGCCAGACCTTTTATCACTCCCTCTCCGATGTGCTCATTATTCTATCCACAGCTCTTTTTTTTTACCTTTTTTTCCCAATCTGTTTCTCAGGCTGCATAATCTCACTGACTGTTTTATCTAGTTATTCATCCTTTTAGTACTCAAACCTGTTGACAGATTTTTTTGTTGTATGAGATTTTTTTTGTTTCAGTTATTATCCTTTTCAACTCTAAATTTTCTGTTTAGTTCCTTTTTATAATTTCTGTCTGCTAATTGATACCTTTATTGAATGAAATACTGATCTCATACTGTGCTTTAGCCCTGACATATCATTTCCTCTAAGTCTTTGAGCAATATAAAAGAGCTGAATTAAAGTCCTTGTATAGTTAAGTCTATTGTCTGCTTCTTCAGAAGCAGTGTCTATTGATTACCCTTTCTTTTCCTGCATGTAGGTTATAATTACTTATTTACTTTTAAAATAATTTTTGTTGCAAACTAGATATTTTAAATAAAATCATGTGGCTATAGTCACCATACTGTGCAACAGAATATCAGAACTTATTTATTCTTTTTAATTTTCTTAGATTTATTTTATTTATTTGAAAGACAGCAAGACAGAGAGAAGGAGAGACAGAGAGAAGAGATCTTCCTTCTGCTGGTTCACTCTCCAAATGACTGCAATGCCCAGGTGGGCTAGATCAAGGCCAGGAGCCAAGAATTCTATCCAGGTCTCCCATGTGGGTGGCAGGGGCCCAAGTGCTTAGGCTATCCTCTTTCCCAGCTGTATTAGCAGGGAGCTGGATTGAAAATGAAGCAACCAGGACTCAAACTGTTACTCTTATATGGGATGCTGGCATCGCAGGTTGCGATGTAACCTGTTGTGCCACAATGCCTGACTTTATTTCCCTTTTCCAACTGTAACAGTATCCTCATTGACCAGAAAGGTTGTTGTTGAATAATTTTTAAAACTAACTCTGTAGAACCTATATTTCTTGTTATTTTTAGTAGCTGAAGTCTCTATAGAAATTTCCTGAAATGCTTGAACCAGTAAGTCTCCTAGTCTATGTTAGGGGGCTTTCTGCAAGTTGGGCATTCCTTCAGCAGTCATCCAGGCAATTTACTACTTTGCTGGCCTTGATTTCCTGCTTACTTCAAACCTTGAGGTCACCCAGAGGTGACAGCTTCAAGCTTTCTCACATCTTTCCTGAGCAAGCTGACAGCTCTGGGCGTTATGTTCAGTGCTGTTCATTTAGGTGGCCATCTACAGTCTCAGGAGTGTATCAGAACTATTCAGAACCTTTATGAATATCTCACTCCTCAGATTTTCCTTTTAGTTTTTTTTTTTTTGGACAGGCAGAGTGGATAGAGAGACAGAGAGAAAGGTCTTCCTTTTCGCCATTGGTTCACCCTCCAATGGCCGCTGCAGCCGGCGCATCGTGCTGATCCGAAGCCAGGAGCCAGGTGCTTTTCCTGGTCTCTCATGTGGGTGCAGGGCCCAAGGACTTGGGCCATCCTCCACTGCCTTCCCGGGCCATAGCAGAGAACTGGCCTGGAAGAGGGGCAACTGGGATAGAATCCAGTGCCCCAACCGGGACTAGAACCCTGTGTGCCGGTGCTGCAAGGTGGAGGATTAGCCTGTTAAGCCACGGCACCGGCCCCTTTTAGTTTTTGATGAGCTGTTTTTTGTTATCCACCACCTCAGGTTGCTGGTTGCTCAGTTAAACAATTACCTTTAAATGTTTTGAACAAATGCCTCTAAGGAATGGGCCTCTTCATACCAAGTGAGCTCTGATTAGTTCAAATAGTCTTATAGGTAAAGTCCTCCAAAGAACCATCATCCACGTCAGATAATGACAGTGTTCTGGGGCTAAAGCTTTGACAGAACCATAACCCAGTTGACTTATTTCACAGTGTGGTTTTTCAAAGCTACCATGCAGTTGGAGAGAGAGGGATGGGTATAGGACAATTTAAAATGCCATTGAGGCACTTTGACCATTTTGAGTAGCTATTTTTCTGGTGTATATATGTTCCATAGATTGTACAGGCCTTTAGTTAGCTTCATGTGTTCTGAAAAAGTTGATTCTATAATTATTGTAAATTTTTCACTGATATGTGGGACAGAGAATTTTCTCAGAGACCTGAGCTTCTGCTTGCAAATTGCTGTGAAGCCTTAGGGTACAGCCCAGTTTGACCCCATGCTGGGTTTTGAGGCCAACCCAAGGGCTGGCTGTCCGCCCTCCTTTATGCTGCTGGTGCTTCTGGTAGTGATTGTTTTCCTGGCCTTTACTACTAGAGCACTTCTTCCTGACACATCTTGCTTCCAGAGAAGGAGATGGAGCCGCAGGGCCAGGTTCAGTGCACAGAGATGGCCCGCAGGCATCTGAAGAAGTATATCTGAATATCTCTTGCTCTTGGTGGGCAGGCATAAGAAACAGATGTACCAGAGGGGCCAAATTATGGTCACCTCACCAGCAACCTACTGGCTGGGAGGGTCTGGGGAAGAGATGCGAAGATGACAAGGTTAAACTACAGAACAGCATTTCATATCAGGTAGCAGACCTACATCATTTAAAGGGGTAACTTGTTGAGCTTAATCAGGAGTTTCTTCCACAAGAAGATCAGCTTCAGCACTACAGACAGAAAAGTACTTTCCTTGTGCAGTGGTTAGCATATGAGACTTTTCAGTGTGGACAGCAGGTCAAGGAATTAAGAGCATGATATGAAGAAAAATTAGCAGACCAATTTTTTCAACAAAATCAAGAGACTCACAAAGTTCAAGCAAATGATGGAGAATAATCAGGTGTGAATGATCATGTAGTAGCTAAAAATATTCCAAAAGTAGCTGAGAATGAAGAACCCCCAAGTTATACTACATATGGGAAAGAACAAATCAAAGAGGTGGTGATGTGGGATGGCTGGAATAGAAGAGAATGACCTAGTGATGATCTTCCCACTGCTTTAAAGAGGACTTCTATTTCAGTTTCTGAACATGGAACTCATCAAACAATTTCCCATCTTCCAAGTAGACAACCTCTGTCCACAAATTTGGCTGAAGATGCACAGGTGAACCACAATGCAAACCTTGGTACTCAAAACAGAACCCTTCTAACATTCTTCAGCATTTAACTAGAGGCCCAAACTTGGAGAGTGAACCCAGAATTCTAACAGCTGTACTAAACAGACTTCCAAGGATAAATTTGGTGTCTTCCATAAATTGAAGCAAAACAATGAAGAATGAGAGCTTCAGGTGGACTTTGCAAACTGTGAAAAGCAGCATTTCAATGATGTCCTTTCAATCCTAAGGAAAAACTTAAAAAAAACATAAAGTACTGTAAAATGAAATTTGTACTCCATCATGTTTACTTTTTCTTAAATAAAGATCAGTTCTATGGGTTGTAAAGATACATTGAGATAGATTTAAGGAATATTTTAATGAATCAATATATCCATGTATATATGTGAACCTTTTCCTATTATATTCTCTAAGTAGACACTTTATTTGTTATGTTACGGTTGAGCCAAAACAGTTAATCTTTGCATTTAAAGCAAACTACTGTGTTTTTCACATTTTATTGAGCCCAATAATTCTTTTCACAAGTAGACAAGCAAGGAAAAATTGTTGTACATTTTATGTTTCACATAGTTTAATCAGAGTGAGAACAGTTACTCAGTTGAAAACTTTTTATGTAGTAATGTATTGTTAGCCCAACAGATGTTCTATATCTATCCCTTATTTCATGATCTTCAAGGAGTTATACCTATAATAATTACATAAAAAAGGGGAAATGGAAAATAAACACTGGACAACATGTGTACAAAATTCCCTCCCTACTCCTGTTATTTTACATGAGTGCTAATGTGTTTTGGCAAATAAGTTTTCAGTTGGGGCCTGCTAAGACATGACACTATTTATGAGTTATATCTTATATCTTACTTGGTTCTTGAACTTGTGGAATGCAGGATTCATATGTATTTTCAGTTTTTATTTTTTCCTCAAGTAACACCAGTACTGCTTCACTATGGCCATCACTAGCTAATTTTTTTATATTTTCATAGTTCAGACTGGTGAAGATATTTGTGATTGAAATGTCAGATCCTGAAAGGGGCTAAATCTACTTTGAAATGAATCTGCAATCAGGATTTCAAAGCTTTTCTGATCATTTTAGTGATCTTTTATGACTAGACTTTTTCAGAAGTACTACATAAAGAATTTTAGCATGTTTTTATAAATGCACAAATAAATGTAAGTACAGTGAGGTCCCCTACTATTTTATTAAAATAGCTTAAAATTTATAACAAAAATGAATCATTGTCATTAATATGTTAGTTAAGAACACATAAAGCTCATATTTGTTAGACTTACAAAATTATTTAAATGTATTTGCCTTTTATTTAACTCTATTTAATAAAATGTATAAGCTAGCTAATCCCTGTTCTCTGATTTAAATCATTTTAAAAATCTTATCCCACCTCCTAAAACAAAAAGTTTTAATCATAAATAGAAATTTAAGATTGTCAACCCTGTTTTTCAGAAGGATGACTGTTAATTGCACACAAACAACATGAAATGCATTTCCCCCTAGTACTAATATTTCAGTCAAAATTCAGACTAACAGTGGCTAAGAGATAGGTCATTCACTTGCTGAGGTGCTCCAATTCTTAAACTTCAGCTTCAAATTAATTAATGACCATGAAAAGATGCAATAATCTACTGTTTTTCCCACATTGTCAAACAATCCATGACTTTATCGTAATTAGAATCAGGCCATATTTAAGAAGTATTATGGTTCACAGAATTTTTTAAATGTAATTAAAGGGAAGTGACATACATCTTTTGGGCCTTAGTGTGAGGAGATGAATCTAAAAATACTCCTAGTTGTACTTCTTTCTATTTAATTTTGTAAAATCTGTACAAAAGAAAATCATGAAATTACCTTAGTTGCTTTGTCATAAAAACCATTTGGTTGTATGGTAGCTATTACATAGCAAAATTTCTTCAATTAACAACTAAGAATTTTTTTAAGTTTTATTTATTTATTTGAAAGGCAGAGTTACAGAGAGAATGGAAGAGACAGAGAGAGAGAGAGGTCTTCCATTTACTGGTTCACTCCCCAAATGGCCACAATGGCCAGAGCAAGGCTGAGCCAGGCTAAAGCTAGGAGCCAGGAGCTTCATCCTGCACTACCATTTGGCTGTCAAGGGCCCAAGTACGTGAGCCCTCTTATGTTGCATTTCACAGACCATTAGCAAGGAGTTAGATTGGAGCTAGAGCTGCTGCCAGGGGGTTGAATTGGTGGCCATGTGGGTGCTGGTGTCACAGGTGGCAGCTTTACTACACTACAACACCAGCACCAGCAGCCTAGATATTTCATAACTGGAGAAATCCCAGACTAATTGATAATATTTTTGACCGTATTAACTATGTGAATCTTTTAAAAATATTTGTTTATTTGAAAAGCAGAGTTAGAGATGGAGGAGGCAGAGAAAGATCTTCCATCTGTTCACTCCCCATTTGGCCACAACCACTGGGGCTGGGCCAGGCCAAAGCCAAGAGCTTCTTCTAGGTCTCCCATATGGGTGTCAGGGGCCTGGATCAGAAGTAGAGCAGCTGGGACACTTACTGGCACCCATATGGGATGCCAGTGTCACAGAGGATTGCTTAATCTCCTATGCGACAACAACTACCCTATGTGAATGAACATTCTACAATCTGTTTTAGACATACTGTTTTTATGTTTTACTTCTGCCTTAAGCTTTCAGGTTTTCTTGATGTATTTTTTTGCCCTAATTTAGTGTTAAGTTGATGGAAATCATCTCTTGCTGGGTTCTGATAAATTAAAAATTGAAAAAAGAGGCTATTTATCTCTTTATGAAAGACAGAATCTTCCATCCACTGGTTCATTCCTCAAATGGTTGCAACAGCCAGGAGCCAGGAACTCCATCCTGGTTGCCCACATGGATGGCAGGGACCCAAGTGCTTGAGCCATTGTCTTCTCTCTTCTAGGTGCATTAGCAGGAAGCTGGATCAGAAGCAGAATACCCAGCACTCAAACCTGAACTCCAGTATGGAGTGTAGGCATCCTAAGTAGCGGCTTAACCTGATGGACCACAACATCCACCCCTGAAGTCATCTGGAATCTTTTCCTTTTATCAGTTTCCAAGTCTACTAGTTTTCATAGAATTTTTCTTTAATTTGTGGCTTGTAATTTTTTCTTCCAGCGTCTTTAATATTCATGATTCCTTGAATGGTGTTTTGCTACTTTTCTTTTCTCAATCCCCTTGTGTTCAAGGAAGTTTCTGTCTCTAATAACTTCAATTTCCACCCAGATGGGCAATGATTCTCAAATTCTGTCCTCATCCTAGAGCTTCCTTCTGCATTCTGAAATAATGTTTCCTGGCAATTCTGCCTTATTTTCCAGAGAATCTTAATGTTTCCACATGAACAGTTCTGTCTCACTAAAACTTTTTTTTAAAAAAAATGTAAAATGTCATCCTACTTTAAAACATATTTTATTTACTTAAAAGGCAGGGTGACAAAGAGAAAGGGAGAGACAAAGAGAGAAAGAGATCTTCCGTTCACTGGTTCACTCTCTCAAATGGCCGCTACAGCCAGGGATAGGCCAGGCTGAAGCCAGGAGCCTCAGACTGAGTCTCCCGTGTCGGTGGCAAGAGTCCAACCAAGTATGTGGGCCATCATCTAGTGCTTTTCCAGGCACATTAGTAGGGAGCTGGATTAGAAGCAGAACTAGGCCAGCACCGTGGCTTAACAGGCTAATCCTCCACCTTGCGGTACCAGCACACCAGGTTCTAGTCCCGGTTGGGGCGCCGGATTCTATCCCGGTTGCCCCTCTTCCAGGCCAGCTCTCTGCTATGGCCCGGGAAGGCCTTGGAGGATGGCCCAAGTCCTTGGGCCCTGCACCCGCATGGGAGACCAGGAGAAGCACCTGGCTCCTGGCTTCGGATAAGCGAGATGCGCCGGCCTCAGCAGCCATTGGAGGGTGAACCAACGGTAAAGGAAGACCTTTCTCCCTCCCTCTCTCTCTCTCTCACTGTCTAACTCTGCCTGTCAAAAAAAAAGAGTACATAGGAAAAGTAGTGATTTTTCAAAGATTTCTAATTCTAAATGTTTGAAATAAATTTGTTGTCACAGGGATTGGTGTCATTTGAGGATGTGAGTGTGGACTTCAGTCAGGAAGAATGGCATAAAATGAACCCTGCTCAGAAGACCCTGTACAGAGATTTCATGCTGGACACCTACAGCCATCTCGTCTCAGTAGGTAAGCAGACCTTATTACGTGTCTCCTTGTAGAATATATATCCTTTCTTTTTCTGTTAACTTTTTTTAAAAAATATTATTTATTTATTCGAAAGGTAAAATTGGAGAGAGGGAGAGGCAGAGGCAGAGAGCAAGAAGTCTTCCATCTGCTGATTCACTCCTAAAATGGCCACAAAGGCCAGGGCTGGGCCAGTGCAAAGCCAGGAGTCAAGATCTTTGTCCTAGCATCACACATGTGTGCAGGGGCCTAAGCACTTTTCCAGGCACATTAACACAGAGCTGTATCAGAAGTGGAGCAGCCAGGACTAGTTCTAGTACCCATATGGGATGCCAGCACTTTAAGCGACAGCTTAACCTGCTATGCCACAATGTTGGCCCCAATATACATCCTTTTTAAAAATTATCATGACATATGGGCCCTTATAGAGATGAATATTGTACTGGCTTTGAATTAAGAGGTCTAAGGTTAAGAGACAAAAATGATGGTTTTATCCCATTGAAAACTTTGCCATGTTTTTGAATCTTCAGAATCCCAAAAGCCCATGAATCTCATCTATATATATTCTCAATTATTCTGTTTATAGGATATTGTGTTACCAAACCTGATGTGATATTCAAATTGGAACAAGGTGAAAAGCTGTGGTCCTTGGAGGACAAATTGCTAAACCAGCAGGAACCAGGTGAGTGAACACTGACAGAAAGAGATCTGGGGTTGTTTGACCTTAGAAGAACACTTTTGTTAGTTTATTTTTTTAATTATTGAAATAGTTATTGAAATATAATGCATGTATCATATACTTCCTTATTTAAAGTGCAAAGTTCAGTGACTTGGCATATGCACAAATTTATACAAACATCACCACAGTCAATTTTCATCACTTCCGAAAGAAACCTGTATCTTTCAGTTATCACCCTTCTAACCCCTAGCCTCTCTGGTCCTAAGCAATTACTAATGTCCTTCTGTCTCTACATTTGCCTATTCTGGACATTTCATATAAATGGAATTATATAACATTTGATCATTTATTACTGGTTTCTTTTGCTTAGTTTACAAGATTGATATGTATCAGTACTTCATCCTTTTGTGGCCAGATAATATAACACTGTATGGACATACCACATTTTGTTTGCCTATTCATTAGTGATTTGCCTTTGGGCTGTTGTGAATAAAGCTGATATAAACATTCATTTACATGTTTCTATATGGATATATGTTTTTATTTTTCTTAAGTATATACTTAGGATGAAACTGCTGGGTGATACAGCACCTCTTTGCTTATATCTTTGAGGACCTAATTTTTCTGATTTATACACATCCTCACCATAGTAGGAGATTTTATTCTAACCATTCTTATGGATATGAAGTGGTCCCCTTGTGGTTTTGATTTATATTTCTGTTAGTCTGCTGGAGCTTTCATAATAAAATACCATAAGCTGAGTGGCTTAAACAACAAAAATGTATTTCTTACAGTTGTATAGGCTGAAATTCCAAGATTAAGGTGCCAGTAGGTTGATTTCTGATAAGGCCTCTCTTTTTCTTTTCTTTTTGAAAGATTTTATTTATATATTTGAGAGGCAGAGTTACAGATGGTGAGAGGGAGAGACAGAGAGGAAGGTCCTCCATCCATTGGTTCACTCCCCAAGGGGCTGCAATGGCCAGAGCTGAGCCAATCCAAAGCCAAGAACCAGGATCTTCCTCCAGGTTTCCCATGTAGGTGCAAGGGCCCAAGTGCTTGGGCCATCTCCCACTGCTTTTCCAGGCCATAGCAGGGAGCTGGATCAGAAGAGGAGCAGCTGGGACTAGATCCGGCGCCCATATGGGATGCTGATGCTGCAGGTGGAGGATTAACCTACTGTACCATAGCACCAGCCCCAGGCCTCTTTTTCAATTCTACAGTCACCTTCAGACTGTGCCTTCATATGGCCTTTTCCTTATGCACATGCAGTTGAAGAGAAAGAATATCCTAGTGTTTCTTCCTTTACTTACAAGAACTCCTGTCCTGTAAGATAAAGCCCCACGCTTATGACCTCATTTAAAACCATACTTCCTCATTACACATGAGGGTTAGGGCAATAACATGAAATTGGGGAGGAGACATAGTTCAGTCCATAAAAATCTACTGGATCAGCCAGTGCCATGGCTCACTTGGCTAGTCCTCTGCCTGCGACACTGGCACCCTGGGTTCTAGTCCCGGTTGGGGCGCCAGATTCTGTCCTGGTTGCTCCTCTTCCAGTCCAGCTCTCTGCTATGGCCCAGGAAGGCAGTGGAGGATGGCCCAAGTGCTTGGGCCCTGCACCTGCATGGGAGACCAGGAGGAAGCACCTGGCTCCTGGCTCGGATCAGCGCAGCACATTGGCCGTAATGGCCATTTGGGGAGTGAACCAACGGAAGGAAGACCTTTTTCTCTGTCTCTCTCTCTCTCACTGTCTAACTCTGCCTGTCAAAAAAAAATCTACCTGATCACTTAGGACAGCAGTGACCTTTTTATATGCATATTAGCCTTTGTCTATGCTATTAAGCAATCTTGGGAATTTTCAAGTTACATTTTTAAATTATTTATTAAAAGAAAGTAAAATTATCAGAATTATTAGGAATAAAGCATACTTACGGAACATTTTTGTTATGGAGAAATATAAATAAAGGGCATAACATAAAGGTTGACATAATTTACATCAAGTCTATCTTCCAGTCAATGCAAATAATTGGATTAGTTGAAAACAATATCTCTAAATAAGTGACTTAGAAAAATTGTAATGAAAGATGTTGAATTAATAAAATAATTTAGGACTCATGTCCTGTTATTAAGATTTTAACTTAGGGAATAAGTGCATTAAATGAAAAGAGTCCCTTTTAGCTCAAGAGCACAGATTATAGAAAACCTTTAAGTATTTTAATGACTAAACCGAAAAGTATGTCAGTGTTCATAAAATAATGGAAAGAGAATTGGAATGAAAAAAAAAAACTGGTGTTAAATTGGAAATGGCATATAAAATTAATTAATTAAAAAAATTATGTAGGATCTCTGTCTTTAATGTGCTGCACACTGTTATTTAATGCTATAACTAGTACTCCAACAGTATTTTTTAAATTTTGTGTTGCTATATGGGAGCAAACTGTTGAAATCTTTACCTAATATATACTAAACTGATCTTCTTTATATAAAGAGAATTGAAAGTGAATCTTGATGTGAATGGAAGGGGAGAGGGAGCTGGACAGGGGAGGGTTGCCAGTGGGAGGGAAGTTATGGGAGGGGGGAAGCCATTGTAACCCATAAGCTGTACTTTGGAAATTTGTATTCATTAAATAAAAGTTTAATAAATAAAAAAAAATAATGGAATTCTAACGACCTAAAACTCAGTAGAATTAGGAACTCATACTGTCTCCTCAAATAAGGAACTCATAACTCTGTCTCACCTGAACATTAAATAAACACCCCTACAGAAGGTATTAGTGACATTTTTATTAAAGTGGACCATACATTCCATTGTATGCCATCTGCAAAAAACAAACCTTTCAAGTTCCTACAAAATAATCATACAATATTGAAAATATAAATTTTAAAGAGAGAATCACCACAAATATTACTTGAACATAGTTTGTAAAATCTAGAAATTAATAATTGAGTAAACAAAAACACATAAATAATTTTCTAAGTTATCTTTTAAACATTGTATAAAAGGAAATCAAAACCAAATTTATGTAATACTTAAGAAATTATAAATGTAACTGCAAATTAGAAACCTTCAAATGCAGCTAAATTAGTGAGCATTGATTAAGCAGGAACAGTAATAAAAGTACATTGATGAAAACAGAAGACTTTGGAAGTAGAATCAGAAATTATTACATTGTAAACTGAGAAACAGAATGTTCTTAGAATAAAAAATGAGCTGACATTGTTGTGCAGCAGTAAAAGCCACCACCTGCAACACTGGCATCCCATACAGGTGCTGGTTCATTTCTCAGCTGCTCCTCTTCCAAACCAACTCCCTACTGATAGCTTGGGAAAAGCAGTGGAAGATGGCCCAAGTGTTTGAGCCTCTGCTACCCATCCAGGTGGGAAACCCAGATGAACCTCCTGGCTCTGAGCTTCCACCTGGCCCAGCCGTCACCACTGAAAACATCTGGGGAGTGAGCCAGCAGATGGAACATGTCTCTTTCTCTGTCTCTCCCCCTTTCCTTGTAATTCTGAATTTCAAATCAGTAAATGTGCTCAAAAAAGAATAAAAAACAAAAAATAGATGACAGACAAAAAAGGAATCATCTACATATCTATCCTTAAACTATAATCTTGATTAACTTATTAATTAGAATTAGGTTTTGGAATTAGGCAGTTTTCTTATCTTCTTTATTGATTTTAAAATGACCTTTTTAATCCTCACAAAACAAGTATTGAAGCATTTTAAGGGACTATGTTGAATTTATAAATGAAATTAAGGAGAATTGTCATCTTAGAATTTAGAATTTAGTTTCCCAGTCCATAAACAAAATATACCTCCCACTTATTTAGGATTTCTTTCATTAATGTCTTGTGGTTTTCAGTATACTATACCAAGGCTTTGGTGCTATGATAAATGATACTGTTTCTCTCATTTCAGATTCCAGTTGATTTGTTCACAGGTGTAAGATTGTTTGTAGACCACATATTCTGCCCTTGTTAAAAATTCTTACTAGGGAGTAAGCATTTGACATAGCAGACCATATTAGAGACTGCTTCTGATTCCAGCCTCCTACTCATGTATACCTGGGAAGCACCAAGTGATGCCTCAAGTAGTTGAGTCTCTGCTTCCTTTATGGCAGACCTGAGTTGAGTTCTAGGCCCTTGGCTTCAGCCTGGGCCAGTCCTCGGAGCACATCAGAGAATTCACACTGGAGAGAAACCCTTTGAGTGTAATGAATGTGGGAGACCTTTTGACCATATTTCTGTACTTAGAGCACATCAAAGAATTCACACAGAGGAGAAACCATACAAATGTAATGAGTGTGGGAGATCTTTTACATATAATTCAGCCTTCAGAGCACATCTGAGAACTCACACAGGTGAGAAGCCTTATGAATGCAATAGCTGTGAGAAAACTTTTGCCCACAATTCAGCCCTAAGAGTACATCAGTGAAAACACACAGGACAGAAGCCCTATGAATGTAATGACTGTGAGAAAACATTTGCACATAATTCAACCCTCAGAGCACATCAGAAAATTCACACTAGAGAGAAACTCTATGAATGTGGTGAATGTGGAAAAACATTTTCCCAGAAGACACACATCAAAGAATTCACACAGGGGAGAAACCCTGTAAATGTAATTAAAGTGTGGGAAAACTTTCTCACAGAAGTCATACCTCACTGGACATGAGAGAATTCATGCAGGGGGAAAAAACCTTATGAATGTAACATATGTGGGAAAACTTGTGTCTGTAAGTCTGCTCTCATAGTGCATCAAAGAATTCACAAAGGGCAGAAACCCTATGAATGTAATGCATGTGGGGAAAGTTTCTCCCAAAGAATATACCTTTGTGCACATCAGAGAATTCATTCAGGGGAGAAACCCTATGAATGTAATGTCTGTGGGAAAACTTGAACAGATAATTTGGCCCTCAGGGGACATCACAGAATTCACACAGGGGAGAAACTGTATGAATGTAATGAATGTGGAAAGACTTTCTCAAAGACATCACATCTCAGCGCATCTGAGAACTCGCAGAGGGGAGAAAACCTACAAATGTAATCAATGTGGCAAAACTTTCTCAGAAAAGTCATATATTAGTGCACATCAAAGAATTCACACAGGGGAGAAACCCTATGAGTGTACTATATTTGGAAAAACATTTGCCCATAATTCAACACTCAGAGTACATCAGCGAATTCACACAGGTGTAAAGTCCTATGAATGTAGCGATTGTGGAAAAACATTCTTCCAGAATTCACACCTTAGTGCACACCAGAGAATTCACACAGGGGAGAAACCTTATGACTGTATGAATGCAGGAAAGCTTTTGCTCAAAATTCAACTCTCAGAATAAACCAGAGAAATCACACAGGAGAGAAAGCTTATGAATGTGACAGATGTGGGAAAGCCTTTGTCCATAAGGCAGCTCTCAGAATACATCGCACCAGGATGCACACCAGAGAGAAAACTAATGTGTAAAGAATTTGGGAAGTCCTGAATTAGTTCAAGTGTTATTAGGTAACAGAGAGTGGGGGAACTCATGTCATGAAGATGGATAAATGGTGCTACATAACAAACATGGTAGAATGCACAGTGAAAGAAGCTTGAGCATGGAACTGGATTCTCCATTTTACATCTTTACAAGTTGGTTTTCTTTTTTCCCATGCATTAAGTTTGTAGTCTGTTGAGCTCTTACAGCTGTAGTCTATTAAATGCATATATTTGATCAATTCTTTGTCCAAGTGGGTTGAAATCTTATGCATATATGTCCAAAAACTAGAAGGGATCAACTTACTGTATGTCAGAGACTTAATATGAGGAGAAAACTTTGTATTAACATCTTGAATAGTCAGAAGCCTTCTTTAAAAATCAGGGAGGTCTAGGGGTAGGCCTTGTCATGCAGTGGGTTAAGCACCCCATATAATAGCCTGCTCAAGTCCTGTCTGCTTGCAATCCTGCTCCCTGCTAAATCTCCTGGGAAAGCAGCAGAAGATGGCCCAAGTGTTGGGCTGCTTTCTCCTACACAGGAGACCCAGATGGAGTTCCCAGCTCCTGCCTTTGGCCTTGCCTATCCCTGGCCATTGCAGCCATCTGGGGAGTAATCCAGTGGATGGAAAAAATGTTCAATAAATATATCTTTTAAAGAATCAGGTAGGACTCAGGGAGAACAGAAGACTTTATAAAAGTGAGCTGCATTAAACATCAAGTAATTATAGTAAAATTCTATATGTTGTATAAATGACTTTTTTTCCACCTGTTTTCAGAAAATAATTTTCTGAGAAGATTTGTCAATCTCAGAATCAAGGATAAAATTACTAAGAACTGATGTACTAAAACAAGTACTTTCATATGATATCAAAAATTACAAGAAAATACTTACAGACAAATTCACTGTAAAAAGTCTTTAAAGTGAAAAAAAATCACTTGAGGGGGTGGAGCCAAGATGGCGGATAGTGAGGACGTGCGCCTTAGTTTGGGAAAATAAAGTTTCATAAAAGTGGAATTACTGTAGCCTCAGGAAAAGACTCAAGAAAAAAACTGCAGAGGAAACACTTCCGGATCTAGTGGATGTGGAACAGAGGACTTACAGGGAGCCCACCGCGTGGAAAACCAACCAAGACGAGCCGAGCAGCGGGAGACGAGCCAGAGCCACAGAATCTCACCAGCGCGGGAACCGGAGGGGGGTAAGACAAAGACCTCAGAAACCCGAGACATTGGGGGGGGGCAGAGGCCTCTCCCTTCACTCACCAAGCAAAACAAAGAGCACCGCAATGTTACATACGTAAAGCGCAGCCAAACTCAGTAACTTTAGCGAAACTCCAGAACACATTGAGGGCTGCATAAACTCTTTGTGTGGTCCCAGGGGTAGATCAAACGAATACTCACAGAGGCCAGATTTCAACTACCCTCAACTCCACTCCCAACTGAGTCAAAAAAACAAAAAGAGAGAGAGCGAGCCAGCAAGGAGCAAGTGAGTGAGCAATCTGGGAGAGTGTCTCTTTACACAGCCTTAAACCTGAAGAATCAAGCATAGCTCTCTGGCCACACCCATCACAGCCCCGAAGGCTCCAACAAAGCAGACAGATCACTTAGAGGAATAGTATAGCGAGAAAAAAAACAACACAGCAAAAAAAAAAAAACACCATAAATTATCTCCAACATGCCAAACAACAAACATAGAAGCTGAGGTAACAAGAGCAAGGAAGACACTATGACGCCCTCAAGTGAACAAGGCACGCCAATGCAAGATTATGAAGATGAAGAGATAGAGGAAATGCAAGAAGCAGATCACAAAAAATTGATAAGAACATTAAGAAGTTCTCAAAAACAAATTCTTGAACTACAGAAATCCTTAATGGACAAGATAGAAAATCTCTCGTGAAAATGAAATATTAAGGAGGAATCAAAATGAAATGAAACAACTAATGGAACAGGAAACTGAGATAGTGACAAAAAACCACAATGAAATGAAGAACTCAATAGATCAAATGGCATACACATTAGAGAGCCTTAAAAACAGAATGGGTGAGGCAGAAAAGAGAATATCAGAATTAGAAGACAGAGAACAGGAAAGGAAACAGTCAAATCAAAGAAAAGAAGAAGAAATCAGAAATCTAAAAAATACTGTCAGGAATCTACAGGATACTATTAAAAAACCCAACATTTGGGTTCTAGGAGTTCGTGAAGGCATGGAGAGGGAGAAAGGATTAGAAGGCCTTTTTAGTGAGATACTAGCAGAAAATTTCCCAGGTTTGGAGAAGGACAGAGACATCCTAGTACAGGAAGCTCATAGAACCCCTAATAAACATGATCAAAAGAGATCCTCACCACGGCACGTCGTAATCAAACTCACCACAGTGAAACACAAAGAAAAGATCCTAAAATGTGCAAGAGAGAAACGCCAGATTACTCTCAGAGGATCTCCAATTAGACTCACAGCTGACTTCTCATCAGAAACCCTACAAGCCAGGAGAGAATGGCGAGATATAGCCCAGGTACTAAGAGAGAAAAACTGCCAGCCCAGAATATTATATCCTGCAAAGCTCTCATTTGTGAATGAAGGTGAAATAAAGACCTTTCACAGCAAACAGAAACTGAAATAATTTGTCACCACTCGTCCAGCCCTGCAAAAGATGCTTAAAGATGTGTTACATACAGAAACACAGAAACACGGTAACCAATATGAAAGAAGGAAAAGGAAGGAAACCTCACAGCAAAAGATCACAGGAATCTCAAACCATATGTTAGAAAATATGTTTGGCAAATGGCAGGGCAAATTTACTCCTTCTCAATAGTCACATTGAATGTTAATGTCTTGAACTGTCCAGTTAAAAGACACTGATTGGCTGATTGGGTTAAGGAACAAAACCCATCTTTTTGCTGCTTACAAGAAACTCATCTTTCCAACAATGATCCATACAGGCTGAAAGTGAAAGGCTGGAAAAAGATATACCATTCCAACAGAAATGAAAAAAGAGCGGGCGTAGCCATCTTAATATCGGACAACATAAACTTTACCACAAAAACTGTCAGGAGAGAAAAAGAAGGGCACTATATAATGATTAAGGGATCCATTCAACAGGAAGATATAACAATTATCAATGTATAGGCACCTAATCACAGGGCACCAGCTTATTTAAAAGACTTGTTAATGGACTTAAAGGGAGACTTAGACCCCAATACAATAGTACTGGGGGACATCAATACTCCACTCTCAGAGATAGACAGATCAACAGGACAGAAGATCAAAAAGGAGACAACAGATTTAAATGACACTATAGCCCAAATGGATCTAACAGATATCTGCAGAACTTTTCATTCTACACATAAAGAATTTACATTCTTCTCAGCAGTATATGGAACCTTCTCTAGGATTGACCACATACTAGGCCATAAAGCAAGTCTCAGCAAATTCAAAAGAATTAGAATCATACCATGCAGCTTCTCAGACCACAAAGGAATGAAATTGGAAATTGGCAACTCAGGAATCCCTAGAGCACGTGCAAACACATGGAGATTGAACAACATGCTCCTGAATGAACAATGGGTCATAGAAGAAATTAAAAGAGAAATCAAAAATTTTCTGGAAGTAAATCAGGATAACAGCACAACATACCAAAACCTATGGGATACAACAAAAGCAGTGTTAAGAGGAAAGTTTATATCAATAGGTGCCTACATGAAGTAATTGGAAAGGCACCAAATAGATGAGCTTTCAAGTCATCTCAAGGATCTAGAAAATCTGCAGCAAACCAAACCCAAACCCAGTAGGAGAAGAGAAATAATTAAAATCAGAGAAGAAATTAACAGGATTGAATCCAAAAAAACATTACAAAAAATCAGCCAAACGAGGAGCTGATTTTTTGAAAAAATAAACAAAATTGACACCCCATTGGCTCAACTAACTAAAAAAAGAAAAGACCCAAATCAATAGGATCAGAGATGAAAATGGAAATATAACTACAGACACCACAGAAATAAAAAGAATCATCAGAAATTACTACAAGGACTTGTATGCCAGCAAACAGGGAAATCTATCAGAAATGGACAGATTCTTGGACACATACAACCTACCTAAATTGAGCCAGGAAGACATAGAAAACCTAAACAGACCCATAACTGACACAGAAATTGAAACAGTAATAAAGGCCCTCCCAACAAAGAAAAGCCCAGGACCAGATGGATTCACTGCTGAGTTCTACCAGACATTTAGAGAAGAACTAACTCCAATTCTTCTCAAACTATTCAGAGCAATCGAAAAAGAGGGAATCCTCCCAAATTCTTTCTATGAAGCCAGCATCACCTTAATTCCTAAGCCGGAAAAAGATGCAGCATTCAAAGAGAATTACAGACCAATATCCCTGATGAACATAGATGCAAAAATACTCAATAAAATTCTGGCCAATAGAATGCAACAACACATCAGAAAGATCATCCACCCAGACCAAGTGGGATTTATCCCTGGTATGCAAGGATGGTTCAACGTCCGCAAAACAATCAACGTAATACACTACATTAACAGGCTGCAGAAGAAAAACCATATGATTCTCTCAATAGATGCAGAGAAAGCATTTGATAAAATACAACACCCTTTCATGATGAAAACTCTAAGCAAACTGGGTATGGAAGGAACATTCCTCAATACAATCAAAGCAATATATGAAAAACCCACGGCCAACATCCTATTGAATGGGGAAAAGTTGGAAGCATTTCCACTGAAATCTGGTACCAGACAGGGATGCCCTCTCTCACCACTGCTATTCAATATAGTTCTGGAAGTTTTGGCCAGAGCTATTAGGCAAGAAAAAGAAATTAAAGGGATACAAATCGGGAAGGACGAACTCAAACTATCCCTCTTTGCAGATGATATGATTCTTTACTTAGGGGACCCAAAGAACTCTACTAAGAGACTGCTGGAACTCATTGAAGAGTTTGGCAAAGTAGCAGGATATAAAATCAATGCACGAAAATCAACAGCCTTTGTATACACAGGCAATGCCACGGCTGAGGAAGAACTTCTAAAATGAATCCCATTCACAATAGCTACAAAAACAATCAAATACCTTGGAATAAACTTAACCAAAGACGTTAAAGATATCTACAATGAAAACTACAAAACCTTACAGAAAGAAATAGAAGAGGATACCAAAAAATGGAGAAATCTTCCATGCTCATGGATTGGAAGAATCAATATCATCAAAATGTCTATTCTCCCAAAAGCAATTTATACATTCAATGCAATACCAATCAAGATCCCAAAGACCTTCTTCTCAGATCTGGAAAAAATGATGCTGAAATTCATATGGAGACACAGAAGACCTCGAATAGCCAAAGCAATCCTGTACAACAAAAACAAAGCTGGAGGCATCACAATACCTGATTTCAGAACATACTACAGGGCAGTTGTTATCAAAACAGCATGGTACTGGTACAGAAACAGGTGGATAGACCAATGGAACAGAATAGAAACACCAGAAATCAATCCAAACATCTACAGCCAACTTATAGTTTACCAAAGATCCAAATCTAATCCCTGGAATAAGGACAGTCTATTCAATAAATGGTGCTGGGAAAATTGGATATCCACGTGCAGAAGCTTGAAGCAAGACCCATACCTATCACGTTACACAAAAATTCACTCAACGTGGATTAAAGACTAAAATCTACGACCCGAAACCATCAAATTATTAGAGAGCATTGGAGAAACCCTGCAAGATATATGCACGGGCAAAGACTTCCTGGAAAATACTCCAACAGCACAGTCAGTCAAAACCAAAATTAACATTTGGGATTGCATCAAATTGAGAAGTTTCTGTACTTCAAAAGAAACAGTCAGGAAAGTGAAGAGGCAACCAACAGAATGGGGGAAAATATTCGCAAACTATACTACAGATAAAGGATTGATAACCAGAATCTACAAAGAAATCAAGAAAATCCACAACAACAAAACAAACAACCCACTGAAGAGATGGGCCAAGGACCTCAAGAGACATTTTTCGAAAGAGGAAATCCAAATGGCCAACAGACACATGAAAAAATGTTCAAGATCACTAGCAATCAGAGAAATGCAAATCAAAACCACAATGAGGTTCCATCTCACCCCGGTGAGAATGGCTCACATTCAGAAATCTACCAACAACAGATGCTGGAGAGGATGTGGGGAAAAAGGGACACTAACCCACTGTTGGTGGGAATGCAAACTGGTTAAGCCACTATGGAAGTCAGTCTGGAGATTCCTCAGAAACCTGCACATAACCCTACCATACAACCCAGCCATCCCACTCCTTGGAATTTACCCAAAGGAAATTAATTTGGCTAATAAAAAAGCCATCTGCACATTAATGTTTATTGCAGCTCAATTCACAATAGCTAAGACCTGGAACCAACCCAAATGCCCATCAACAGTAGACTGGATAAAGAAATTATGGGACATGTACTCCATAGAATACTATACAGCAGTAAGAAACAACGAAACCCAGTCATTTGCAACAAGATGGAGCAATCTGGAAAACATCATGCTGAGTGAATTAAGCCAGTCCCAAAGAGACAAATATCATTTGTTTTCCCTGATCGGTGACAACTGAGCGCCAACGGGGAAACCTGTTGAAGTGAAATGGACACTATAAGCAACAATGAACTGATCAGCTCCTGTCCTGACTTTAGATGTACAATGTAATACTTTATCCTTTTTAGTATTTGTTGTTTTTGTTGTTGTTCTAGTACTATTGGTTGAACTCAGTAATTAACACACAATTATTCTTAGGTGTTTAAATTTTAACTGAAAAGTGATCCCTGTTAAATCTAAGAGTGGAAAAAGAGAGGGAGGAGATGAACAATTTGGAACATGCTCAATCGGACTGGCCGCAAATGGTGGAGTTAGAAATGTGCCAGGGGATTCCAACACAATCCCATCAAGATGGCATGTACCAATGCCATTGCACTAGTCCAAGTGATCAATTTCAGCTCACAATTGATAGCTCTGATAGGTCTAAGAGTCAAAGAGATCACACAAACAAGACAAGTATCTGCTAATACTAACTGATAGAATCAAAAAGGGAGAGCAAGATCCAGCATGGGAAGCGGGATACACAGCAGACTCATAGAATGGCAGATGTCCTAAACAACACTCTGGCCTCAGAATCAGCCCTCAAGGCATTCGGATCTGGCGGAAGAGCCCATGAGAGTATAGCAGGCATGGAAAGCCAAGATATCATGGAAAAAAAAGACCTAAATGAATGATCTCTGTGAGTGAGATCCCAGTGGAAAGAACGGGGCCATCAAAGAAGGAGGTACCCTTCTCTGAAGGGAGGAGAGAACTTCCACTTTGACATTGACCCTATCGGAATAAGATCAAAGTCAGCGAACTCTAAAGGCTTCCATAGCCCTGGAATTGGAAATGAAAAAAAAATCCCGGTGTTAAAATGGAATTGGCATAGAAAATTAATTGATTTGAAAAAAAATTATGTGGGATCTCTGTCTTTAATGTGCTGTACATTGCTATTTAATGCTATAATTAGTAATACAATGGTAGATTTTTCACTTTATGTTGCTATATGGGCAAAATCTTGAAATCTTTATCTAATATATACTAAACTGATCTTCTGTATATAAAGAGAATTGAAAATGAATCTTTACATGAATGGAAGGGAAAAGGGAGCGGGAAAGGGGAGGGTTGTGGGCGGGAGGGAAGTTATGGGAGGGGGGAAGCCATTGTCACCCATAAGCTATACTTTGGAAATTTATGTTCATTAAATAAAAGTTTAATAACAAAAAAAAAGAAACCGGAAATATACGGCTTTGTTTTGGCTAACTCAATCCCAGATATTGATACAGCCTCTGTGTTTGTGTTTTCTGGATATTATCAATGGAGTTTATTAGTTTGAATGTTTTTTATGGGGGAATATTTTATTTTGAGCTTAGATTCACTAATGGTTCCACATAGAGACACCAGCTCTACATATTGTATTTTCTAGCGAGTAAGCTAGAGAAACTGTGGCAAACAAACATGATATTTCTGTTTGTATAGATGACATTTTATGCACTTGGCTAACGAAAATACTTTGTTTTTCTCCAAAACCATTTTTACTCTGATTTTCTCGGTATATTGCATACGAATTCCACACCACTTTGTCCAGATATGACTGGATGTAACGGGAAATATCCGGTGGTGTTTTGGCTAACTCAATCCAAAATATTGTGAGAGCCTCTGTGTTTGTGTTTTCCAGATATTAGTGATGGACTTTATTGTTTTGGATGTTTTCATCAGGGAAGATTTAATTTTGTACCGTTGAAACACTAATTGGTTCATCATGGGGACACCAGCTCTACACATTTGTATTTTCTAGGGAGAAATCTAGAGGAACTGCGGAATAAAACAAGATATTACTGTTTGTATAGATGACATTTTATGCAGTTGCCTAATGAAAAGACTTTGCTTTTCTCCAAAACCATTTTTACTCTGATTTTCTCGGTCTATTGCATACGAATTCCACACCACTTTGTCCGGATATGACTGGATTAAACCAGAAATATCCAGTTGTGTTTCGGCTAACTCAATCCGAAATATTATGAAAGCCTCTGTGTTTGTGTTTTCAGGATATTATCGATGGACTTTATTATTTTGAATATTTTTATCAGGGAACATTTAATTTTGTACCATTGAAACACTAAGTGGTTCATCATGGGGACACCAGCTCTACACATTCGTATTTTCTAGGAAGAAAGCTAGAGGCACTGCGGCAAACAAACATGATATTTCTGTTTGTATAGATGACATTTTATGCACTTGCCTAATGAAAAGACTTTGCTTTTCTCCAAAATCATTTTTACTTTGATGTTCTGGGTCCATTGCATACGAATTCCACACCAGTTTGTCCAGATATGACTGGATGAAACCATAAATATCCGGTTGTGTTTGGCTAACTCAATCCCAGACATTGCTACAGCCTCTGTGTTTGTGTATTCCTGATATTATCCTACGGACTTTATTGTTTTGAAAGTTTTTTATCGGGGAACATTTAATTTTGTGCTTGGAATCACTAAGTGGTTCCACATGAAGACAGCAGCTATACACATTCGTATAGATGACATTTTATGCACTTGCCTAATGAAAAGACTTTGCTTTTCTCCAAAACCATTTTCACTCTGACTTTCTCAGTCCATTGCATACATTCCACAACAGTTTTTCCAGATATGACTGGATGAAACCATAAGTATCCGGTTGTGTTTGGCTAACTCAATCCCAGACATTGCTACAGCCTCTGTGTTTGTGTATTCCTGATATTATCCTACGGACTTTATTGTTTTGAAAGTTTTTTATCGGGGAACATTTAATTTTGTGCTTGGAATCACTAAGTGGTTCCACATGAAGACAGCAGCTATACACATTCGTATAGATGACATTTTATGCACTTGCGTAACGAAAAGACTTTGCTTTTCTCCAAAACCATTTTCACTCTGATTTTCTCAGTCCATTGCATACGAATTCCACACCAGTTTGTCCGGATATGACTGGATGAAACTGCAAATATCCGGTTTTGTTTTGGCTAACTCAATCCCAGCTATTGCTACAGCCTCTGTGTTTGTGTTTTTATTTGGATATTATCAACGGACTTTATTGCTTTGAATGTTTTTTATCGGGGAACATTTTATTTTGAGTTTGGATACAGTAATTGGTTCCACATGGAGACACCAGCTCTACACATTCGTATTTTCTAGGGAGAAAGCTAGAGGAACTGCGGCAAACAAACATGATATTTCTGTTTGTATAGATAACATTTTATGCACTTTCCTAACTAAAAGACTTTGCTTTTCGGCAAAACCATTTTTACTGTGATTTTCTCGGTGCATTGCATACGAATTCCACACCAGTTTGTCTGGATATGACTGGATGTAAACAGAAATATCCGGTTGTGTTTTGGCTAACTCAATTCAAAATATTGTGAAAGCCGCTGTGTTTGTGTTTTCTGGATATTATCGATGGAATTTATTGTTTTGAATATTTTTGTCAGGGAAAATTTCATTTTGTACCGTTGAAGCACTAATTGGTTCATCATGGGTACATCAGCTCCAAACATTTGTATTATCTAGGGAGAAATCTAGAGGAACTACAGCAAACAAACATGATATTTCTGTTTGTATAGATGATATTTTATGCACTTACCTAATGAAAAGAATTTGCTTTTCTCCGAAACCATTTTTACTGTGATTTTCTCGGTCCATTGCATACGAATTCCACACCACTTTGTCCGGATATGAGTGGATGAAACTGAAAAACTATCCGGATTTGTTTTCGCTAACTTAATCCCAGATATTGCTACAGCCTCTGTGTTTGTGTTTTCTGGATATTATCAACGGACTTTATTGGTTTGAATGTTTTTTATCGGGGAACATTTTATTTTGAGCTGGGAAACACTAATTGGTTCCACATGGAGACACCAGCTCTACAAATTCATATTTGCTAGGGAGAATGCTAGAGAAACTGTGACAAACAAACATGATATTTCTGTTTGTATAGAGGACATTTTATGCACTTGCCTAATGAAAAGACTTTGCTTTTCTCCAAAATCACTTTTACTGTTATTCTCTTAGTCCATTGCGTATGAATTCCACAACACTTTTTCGTTATATGACTGGATGAAACCAGAAATATCTGGTTGTGATTTGGCTAACTCAATCCCAGATATTGCTACAGCCTCTGTGTTTGTGTATTCTGGATATTATCAACAGACATTATTGGTTTGAAAGTTTTTTATCGGGGAACATTTTATTTTGAGCTTGGATACAGTAATTGGTTCTACATGGAGACACCAGCTCTACACATTCGTATTTTCTAGGGAGAATGCTAGAGGACCTGCGACAAACAAACATGATATTTCTGTTTGTTTGGATGACATTTTATGCACTTGCCTAACGAAATGACTTTGCTTTTCTCCAAAACCATTTTTAATGTGATTTTCTCGGTCAATTGCTTATGAATTCAACACCACTTTGTCCGGATATGACTGGATGAAACCAGATATATCCGGTTGTGATTTGGCTAACTCAATCCCAGATATTGCTACTGCCTATGAGTTTGTGTATTCCTGATATTACCCAGGGACTTTTTGTTTTGAAATTTTTTTGTCGGGGAACATTTAATTTTGTGCTTGGAATCAATAATCGGTTCCACATGGAGACACCAACTCTACACATTCGTATTTTCTAGGGAGAAAGCTAGGGGAACTGCGGCAAACAAACATGATATTTCTGTTTGTATAGATGACATTTTATGCACTTGCCTAACGAAAAGACTTTGCTTTTCTCCAAAACAATTTTTACTGTGATTTTCTCATTCCATTGCATATGAATTCCACACCAGTTTGTCCAGATATGACTGGATGAAACCAGAATTATCCGGATGTGTTTTGGCTAACTCAATCCCAGATATTGCTACAGCTTCTGTGTTTGTGTATTCCTGACATAATCCACGGACTTTATTGGTTTGAAAGTTTTTTGTCGGGGAAAATTTAATTTTGTGCTTGGAATCACTAATTGGTTCTACATGGAGACACCAGCTCTACACATTCGTATTTTCTAAGGAGAAACCTAGAGGAACTGTGGCAAACAAACATGATATTTCTGTTTGTATAGAGGACATTTTATGCACTTCCCTAACGAAAAGACTTTGCTTTTTTCCAAAACCATTTTTACTGTGATTTTCTCGGTCCATTGCATACGAATTCCACACCAGTTTGTCCAGATATGACTGGATGAAACCAGAAATATTTGGTTTTGTTTTGGCTAACTCAATCCCAGATATTGCTACAGCCTCTGTGTTTGTGTTTTCTGGATATTATGGATGGACTGTATTGTTTTGAATGTTTTTATCAGTTAATATTTAATTTTGTACAATAGAAACACTAATTGATTACACATGGGGACACCAGCTCTACACATTCTTATTTTCTAGTGAGAAAGCTAGAGGAACTGCAGCAAACAAACATGATATTTCTATTTGTATAGAGGACATTTTATGCACTTGCCTAAGGAAAAGACTTTACTTTTCTCCAAAACCATTTTTACTCTGGTTTTCTCAGTCCATTACATACGAATTCCACACCAGTTTGTCCGGATATGACTGGATGAAACTGAGAAACTATCCGGATTTGTTTTGGCTAACTCAATCGCAGCTATTGCTACAGCCTCTGTGTTTGTGTTTTCTTGATATTATCCACGGACTTTATTGTTTTGAATGTTTTTTATCGGGGAACATTTTATTTTGAGCTTGGATACAGTAATTGGTTCCACATGGAGACACCAGCTCTACACATTTGTATTTTCTAGGGAGAAAGCTAGAGGAACTGCGGCAAACAAACATGATATTTCTGTTTGTATCGATGACATTTTATGCACTTGCCTAACTAAAAGACTTTGCTTTTCTCCAAAACCATTTTTACTGTGATTTTCTCAGTCCATTGCATACGAATTCCAAGCAAGTTTGTCCGGAAATGACTGGATGAAACCAGAAATATCCGGTTGTGTTTTGGGTAACTCAATCCGAAATATTGTGAAAGCCTCTGTGTTTGTGTATTCCTGATATTATCCACGGACTTCATTGCTTTGAAATTTTTTTATCGGGGAGTATTTAATTTTGTGCTTGGAATCACTAATTGGTTCCACATGCTGACACCAGCTCTACACATTCGTATTTTTTAGGAAGAAAGCTAGAGGCACTGCGGCAAACAAACATGATATTTCTGTCTGTATAGATGACATTTTATGCACTTGCCTAATGAAAAGACTTTGCTTTTCTCCAAAATCATTTTTACTTTGATGTTCTGGGTCCATTGCATACGAATTCCACACCAGTTTGTCCAGATATGACTGGATGAAACCGTAAATATCCGGTTGTGTTTGGCTAACTCAATCCCAGATATTGCTACAGTCTCTGTGTTTGTGTATTCCTGATATTATCCTACGGACTTTATTGTTTTGAAAGTTTTTTATCGGGGAACATTTAATTTTGTGCTTGGAATCACTAAGTGGTTCCACATGAAGACAGCAGCTATACACATTCGTATAGATGACATTTTATGCACTTGCGTAACGAAAAGACTTTGCTTTTCTCCAAAACCATTTTCACTCTGATTTTCTCAGTCCATTGCGTACATTCCACACCAGTTTTTCCAGATATGACTGGATGAAACCATAAGTATCCGGTTGTGTTTGGCTAACTCAATCCCAGATATTGCTACAGCCTCTGTGTTTGTGTATTCCTGATATTATCCTACGGACTTTATTGTTTTGAAAGTTTTTTATCGGGGAACATTTAATTTTGTGCTTGGAATCACTAAGTGGTTCCACATGAAGACAGCAGCTATACACATTCGTATAGATGACATTTTATGCACTTGCGTAACGAAAAGACTTTGCTTTTCTCCAAAACCATTTTCACTCTGATTTTCTCAGTCCATTGCATACGAATTCCACACCAGTTTGTCTGGATATGACTGGATGAAACTGCAAATATCCGGTTTTGTTTTGGCTAACTCAATCCCAGCTATTGCTACAGCCTCTGTGTTTGTGTTTTTATTTGGATATTATCAACGGACTTTATTGCTTTGAATGTTTTTTATCGGGGAACATTTTATTTTGAGTTTGGATACACTAATTGGTTCCACATGGAGACACCAGCTCTACACATTCGTATTTTCTAGGGAGAAAGCTAGAGGAACTATGGCAAACAAACATGATATTTCTGTTTGTATAGATAACATTTTATGCACTTTCCTAACTAAAAGACTTTGCTTTTCAGCAAAACCATTTTTACTGTGATTTTCTCGGTGCATTGCATACGAATTCCACACCAGTTTGTCTTGATATGACTGGATGTAAACAGAAATATCCGGTTGTGTTTTGGCTAACTCAATTCAAAATATTGTGAAAGCCGCTGTGTTTGTGTTTTCTGGATATTATCGATGGAATTTATTGTTTTGAATATTTTTGTCAGGGAAAATTTCATTTTGTACCGTTGAAGCACTAATTGGTTCATCATGGGTACATCAGCTCCAAACATTTGTATTATCTAGGGAGAAATCTAGAGGAACTACAGCAAACAAACATGATATTTCTGTTTGTATAGATGATATTTTATGCACTTACCTAATGAAAAGAATTCGCTTTTCTCCGAAACCATTTTTACTGTGATTTTCTCGGTCCATTGCATACGAATTCCACACCACTTTGTCCGGATATGAGTGGATGAAACTGAAAAACTATCCGGATTTGTTTTCGCTAACTTAATCCCAGATATTGCTACAGCCTCTGTGTTTGTGTTTTCTGGATATTATCAACGGACTTTATTGGTTTGAATGTTTTTTATCGGGGAACATTTTATTTTGAGCTGGGAAACACTAATTGGTTCCACATGGAGACACCAGCTCTACAAATTCATATTTGCTAGGGAGAATGCTAGAGAAACTGTGACAAACAAACATGATATTTCTGTTTGTATAGAGGACATTTTATGCACTTGCCTAATGAAAAGACTTTGCTTTTCTCCAAAATCACTTTTACTGTTATTCTCTTAGTCCATTGCGTATGAATTCCACAACACTTTTTCGTTATATGACTGGATGAAACCAGAAATATCCGGTTGTGATTTGGCTAACTCAATCCCAGATATTGCTACAGCCTCTGTGTTTGTGTATTCTGGATATTATCAACAGACATTATTGGTTTGAAAGTTTTTTATCGGGGAACATTTTATTTTGAGCTTGGATACAGTAATTGGTTCTACATGGAGACACCAGCTCTACACATTCGTATTTTCTAGGGAGAATGCTAGAGGACCTGCGACAAACAAACATGATATTTCTGTTTGTTTGGATGACATTTTATGCACTTGCCTAACGAAATGACTTTGCTTTTCTCCAAAACCATTTTTAATGTGATTTTCTCGGTCAATTGCTTATGAATTCAACACCACTTTGTCCGGATATGACTGGATGAAACCAGATATATCCGGTTGTGATTTGGCTAACTCAATCCCAGATATTGCTACTGCCTATGAGTTTGTGTATTCCTGATATTACCCAGGGACTTTTTGTTTTGAAATTTTTTTGTCGGGGAACATTTAATTTTGTGCTTGGAATCAATAATCGGTTCCACATGGAGACACCAACTCTACACATTCGTATTTTCTAGGGAGAAAGCTAGGGGAACTGCGGCAAACAAACATGATATTTCTGTTTGTATAGATGACATTTTATGCACTTGCCTAACGAAAAGACTTTGCTTTTCTCCAAAACAATTTTTACTGTGATTTTCTCGTTCCATTGCATATGAATTCCACACCAGTTTGTCCAGATATGACTGGATGAAACCAGAATTATCCGGATGTGTTTTGGCTAACTCAATCCCAGATATTGCTACAGCTTCTGTGTTTGTGTATTCCTGACATAATCCACGGACTTTATTGGTTTGAAAGTTTTTTGTCGGGGAACATTTAATTTTGTGCTTGGAATCACTAATTGGTTCTACATGGAGACACCAGCTCTACACATTCGTATTTTCTAAGGAGAAACCTAGAGGAACTGTGGCAAACAAACATGATATTTCTGTTTGTATAGAGGACATTTTATGCACTTCCCTAACGAAAAGACTTTGCTTTTTTCCAAAACCATTTTTACTGTGATTTTCTCGGTCCATTGCATACGAATTCCACACCAGTTTGTCCAGATATGACTGGATGAAACCAGAAATATCCGGTTTTGTTTTGGCTAACTCAATCCCAGATATTGCTACAGCCTCTGTGTTTGTGTTTTCTGGATATTATGGATGGACTATATTGTTTTGAATGTTTTTATCAGTTAATATTTAATTTTGTACAATAGAAACACTAATTGATTACACATGGGGACACCAGCTCTACACATTCTTATTTTCTAGGGAGAAAGCTAGAGGAACTGCAGCAAACAAACATGATATTTCTGTTTGTATAGAGGACATTTTATGCACTTGCCTAAGGAAAAGACTTTACTTTTCTCCAAAACCATTTTTACTCTGGTTTTCTCAGTCCATTACATATGAATTCCACACCAGTTTGTCCGGATATGACTGGATGAAACTGAGAAACTATCCGGATTTGTTTTGGCTAACTCAATCGCAGCTATTGCTACAGCCTCTGTGTTTGTGTTTTCTCGATATTATCCACGGACTTTATTGTTTTGAATGTTTTTTATCGGGGAACATTTTATTTTGAGCTTGGATACAGTAATTGGTTCCACATGGAGACACCAGCTCTACACATTTGTATTTTCTAGGGAGAAAGCTAGAGGAACTGCGGCAAACAAACATGATATTTCTGTTTGTATCGATGACATTTTATGCACTTGCCTAACGAAAAGACTTTGCTTTTCTCCAAAACCATTTTTACTGTGATTTTCTCAGTCCATTGCATACGAATTCCAAGCAAGTTTGTCCGGAAATGACTGGATGAAACCAGAAATATCCGGTTGTGTTTTGGGTAACTCAATCCGAAATATTGTGAAAGCCTCTGTGTTTGTGTATTCCTGATATTAACCACGGACTTCATTGCTTTGAAATTTTTTTATCGGGGAGTATTTAATTTTGTGCTTGGAATCACTAATTGGTTCCACATGCTGACACCAGCTCTACACATTCGTATTTTTTAGGAAGAAAGCTAGAGGCACTGCAGCAAACAAACATGATATTTCTGTTTGTATAGATGACATTTTATGCACTTGCCTAATGAAAAGACTTTGCTTTTCTCCAAAATCATTTTTACTTTGATGTTCTGGGTCCATTGCATACGAATTCCACACCAGTTTGTCCAGATATGACTGGATGAAACTGTAAATATCCGGTTGTGTTTGGTTAACTCAATCCCAGATATTGCTACAGCCTCTGTGTTTGTGTATTCCTGATATTATCCTACGGACTTTATTGTTTTGAAAGTTTTTTATCGGGGAACATTTAATTTTGTGCTTGGAATCACTAAGTGGTTCCACATGAAGACAGCAGCTATACACATTCGTATAGATGACATTTTATGCACTTGCGTAACGAAAAGACTTTGCTTTTCTCCAAAACCATTTTCACTCTGATTTTCTCAGTCCATTGCGTACATTCCACACCAGTTTTTCCAGATATGACTGGATGAAACTGCAAATATCCGGTTTTGTTTTGGCTAACTCAATCCCAGCTATTGCTACAGCCTCTGTGTTTGTGTTTTTATTTGGATATTATCAACGGATTTTATTGCTTTGAATGTTTTTTATCGGGGAACATTTTATTTTGAGTTTGGATACACTAATTGGTTCCACATGGAGACACCAGCTCTACACATTCGTATTTTCTAGGGAGAAAGCTAGAGGAACTGCGGCAAACAAACATGGTATTTCTGTTTGTATAGATAACATTTTATGCACTTTCCTAACTAAAAGACTTTGCTTTTCGGCAAAACCATTTTTACTGTGATTTTCTCGGTGCATTGCATACGAATTCCACACCAGTTTGTCTGGATATGACTGGATGTAAACAGAAATATCCGGTTGTGTTTTGGCTAACTCAATTCAAAATATTGTGAAAGCCGCTGTGTTTGTGTTTTCTGGATATTATCGATGGAATTTATTGTTTTGAATATTTTTGTCAGGGAAAATTTCATTTTGTACCGTTGAAGCACTAATTGGTTCATCATGGGTACATCAGCTCCAAACATTTGTATTATCTAGGGAGAAATCTAGAGGAACTACAGCAAACAAACATGATATTTCTGTTTGTATAGATGATATTTTATGCACTTACCTAATGAAAAGAATTCGCTTTTCTCCGAAACCATTTTTACTGTGATTTTCTCGGTCCATTGCATACGAATTCCACACCACTTTGTCCGGATATGAGTGGATGAAACTGAAAAACTATCCGGATTTGTTTTCGCTAACTTAATCCCAGATATTGCTACAGCCTCTGTGTTTGTGTTTTCTGGATATTATCAACGGACTTTATTGGTTTGAATGTTTTTTATCGGGGAACATTTTATTTTGAGCTGGGAAACACTAATTGGTTCCACATGGAGACACCAGCTCTACAAATTCATATTTGCTAGGGAGAATGCTAGAGAAACTGTGACAAACAAACATGATATTTCTGTTTGTATAGAGGACATTTTATGCACTTGCCTAATGAAAAGACTTTGCTTTTCTCCAAAATCACTTTTACTGTTATTCTCTTAGTCCATTGCGTATGAATTCCACAACACTTTTTTGTTATATGACTGGATGAAACCAGAAATATCTGGTTGTGATTTGGCTAACTCAATCCCAGATATTGCTACAGCATCTGTGTTTGTGTATTCTGGATATTATCAACAGACATTATTGGTTTGAAAGTTTTTTATCGGGGAACATTTTATTTTGAGCTTGGATACAGTAATTGGTTCTACATGGAGACACCAGCTCTACACATTCGTATTTTCTAGGGAGAATGCTAGAGGACCTGCGACAAACAAACATGATATTTCTGTTTGTTTGGATGACATTTTATGCACTTGCCTAACGAAATGACTTTGCTTTTCTCCAAAACCATTTTTACTGTGATTTTCTCAGTCCATTGCATACGAATTCCAAGCAAGTTTGTCCGGAAATGACTGGATGAAACCAGAAATATCCGGTTGTGTTTTGGGTAACTCAATCCGAAATATTGTGAAAGCCTCTGTGTTTGTGTATTCCTGATATTATCCACGGACTTCATTGCTTTGAAATTTTTTTATCGGGGAGTATTTAATTTTGTGCTTGGAATCACTAATTGGTTCCACATGCTGACACCAGCTCTACACATTCGTATTTTTTAGGAAGAAAGCTAGAGGCACTGCGGCAAACAAACATGATATTTCTGTTTGTATAGATGACATTTTATGCACTTGCCTAATGAAAAGACTTTGCTTTTCTCCAAAATCATTTTTACTGTGATGTTCTCGTTCCATTGCATACGAATTCCACACCAGTTTGTCCAGATATGACTGGATGAAACCGTAAATATCCGGTTGTGTTTGGCTAACTCAATCCCAGATATTGCTACAGCCTCTGTGTTTGTGTATTCCTGATATTATCCTACGGACTTTATTGTTTTGAAAGTTTTTTATCGGGGAACATTTAATTTTGTGCTTGGAATCACTAAGTGGTTCCACATGAAGACAGCAGCTATACACATTCGTATAGATGACATTTTATGCACTTGCGTAACGAAAAGACTTTGCTTTTCTCCAAAACCATTTTCACTCTGATTTTCTCAGTCCATTGCATACATTCCACACCAGTTTTTCCAGATATGACTGGATGAAACCATAAGTATCCGGTTGTGTTTGGCTAACTCAATCCCAGATATTGCTACAGCCTCTGTGTTTGTGTATTGCTGATATTATCCTACGGACTTTATTGTTTTGAAAGTTTTTTATCGGGGAACATTTAATTTTGTGCTTGGAATCACTAAGTGGTTCCACATGAAGACAGCAGCTATACACATTCGTATAGATGACATTTTATGCACTTGCGTAACGAAAAGACTTTGCTTTTCTCCAAAACCATTTTCACTCTGATTTTCTCAGTCCATTGCATACGAATTCCACACCAGTTTGTCCGGATATGACTGGATGAAACTGCAAATATCCGGTTTTGTTTTGGCTAACTCAATCCCAGCTATTGCTACAGCTTCTGTGTTTGTGTTTTTATTTGGATATTACAACGGACTTTATTGCTTTGAATGTTTTTTATCGGGGAACATTTTATTTTGAGTTTGGATACACTAATTGGTTCCACATGGAGACACCAGCTCTACACATTCGTATTTTCTAGGGAGAAAGCTAGAGGAACTGCGGCAAACAAACATGGTATTTCTGTTTGTATAGATAACATTTTATGCACTTTCCTAACTAAAAGACTTTGCTTTTCGGCAAAACCATTTTTACTGTGATTTTCTCGGTGCATTGCATACGAATTCCACACCAGTTTGTCTGGATATGACTGGATGTAAACAGAAATATCCGGTTGTGTTTTGGCTAACTCAATTCAAAATATTGTGAAAGCCGCTGTGTTTGTGTTTTCTGGATATTATCGATGGAATTTATTGTTTTGAATATTTTTGTCAGGGAAAAAATTTCATTTTGTACCGTTGAAGCACTAATTGGTTCATCATGGGTACATCAGCTCCAAACATTTGTATTATCTAGGGAGAAATCTAGAGGAACTACAGCAAACAAACATGATATTTCTGTTTGTATAGATGATATTTTATGCACTTACCTAATGAAAAGAATTCGCTTTTCTCTGAAACCATTTTTACTGTGATTTTCTCGGTCCATTGCATACGAATTCCACACCACTTTGTCCGGATATGAGTGGATGAAACTGAAAAACTATCCGGATTTGTTTTCGCTAACTTAATCCCAGATATTGCTACAGCCTCTGTGTTTGTGTTTTCTGGATATTATCAACGGACTTTATTGGTTTGAATGTTTTTTATCGGGGAACATTTTATTTTGAGCTGGGAAACACTAATTGGTTCCACATGGAGACACCAGCTCTACAAATTCATATTTGCTAGGGAGAATGCTAGAGAAACTGTGACAAACAAACATGATATTTCTGTTTGTATAGAGGACATTTTATGCACTTGCCTAATGAAAAGACTTTGCTATTCTCCAAAATCACTTTTACTGTTATTCTCTTAGTCCATTGCGTATGAATTCCACAACACTTTTTCGTTATATGACTGGATGAAACCAGAAATATCTGGTTGTGATTTGGCTAACTCAATCCCAGATATTGCTACAGCCTCTGTGTTTGTGTATTCTGGATATTATCAACAGACATTATTGGTTTGAAAGTTTTTTATCGGGGAACATTTTATTTTGAGCTTGGGTACAGTAATTGGTTCTACATGGAGACACCAGCTCTACACATTCGTATTTTCTAGGGAGAATGCTAGAGGACCTGCGACAAACAAACATGATATTTCTGTTTGTTTGGATGACATTTTATGCACTTGCCTAACGAAATGACTTGGCTTTTCTCCAAAACCATTTTTAATGTGATTTTCTCGGTCCATTGCTTATGAATTCAACACCACTTTGTCCGGATATGACTGGATGAAACCAGATATATCCGGTTGTGATTTGGCTAACTCAATCCCAGATATTGCTACTGCCTATGAGTTTGTGTATTCCTGATATTACCCAGGGACTTTTTGTTTTGAAATTTTTTTGTCGGGGAACATTTAATTTTGTGCTTGGAATCAATAATCGGTTCCACATGGAGACACCAACTCTACACATTCGTATTTTCTAGGGAGAAAGCTAGGGGAACTGCGGCAAACAAACATGATATTTCTGTTTGTATAGATGACATTTTATGCACTTGCCTAACGAAAAGACTTTGCTTTTCTCCAAAACAATTTTTACTGTGATTTTCTCGTTCCATTGCATATGAATTCCACACCAGTTTGTCCAGATATGACTGGATGAAACCAGAATTATCCGGATGTGTTTTGGCTAACTCAATCCCAGATATTGCTACAGCTTCTGTGCTTGTGTATTCCTGACATAATCCACGGACTTTATTGGTTTGAAAGTTTTTTGTCGGGGAACATTTAATTTTGTGCTTGGAATCACTAATTGGTTCTACATGGAGACACCAGCTCTACACATTCGTATTTTCTAAGGAGAAACCTAGAGGAACTGTGGCAAACAAACATGATATTTCTGTTTGTATAGAGGACATTTTATGCACTTCCCTAACGAAAAGACTTTGCTTTTTTCCAAAACCATTTTTACTGTGATTTTCTCGGTCCATTGCATACGAATTCCACACCAGTTTGTCCAGATATGACTGGATGAAACCAGAAATATTTGGTTTTGTTTTGGCTAACTCAATCCCAGATATTGCTACAGCCTCTGTGTTTGTGTTTTCTGGATATTATGGATGGACTGTATTGTTTTGAATGTTTTTATCAGTTAATATTTAATTTTGTACAATAGAAACACTAATTGATTACACATGGGGACACCAGCTCTACACATTCTTATTTTCTAGGGAGAAAGCTAGAGGAACTGCAGCAAACAAACATGATATTTCTGTTTGTATAGAGGACATTTTATGCACTTGCCTAAGGAAAAGACTTTACTTTTCTCCAAAACCATTTTTACTCTGGTTTTCTCAGTCCATTACATACGAATTCCACACCAGTTTGTCCGGATATGACTGGATGAAACTGAGAAACTATCCGGATTTGTTTTGGCTAACTCAATCGCAGCTATTGCTACAGCCTCTGTGTTTGTGTTTTCTCGATATTATCCACGGACTTTATTGGTTTGAATGTTTTTTATCGGGGAACATTTTATTTTGAGCTTGGATACAGTAATTGGTTCCACATGGAGACACCAGCTCTACACATTTGTATTTTCTAGGGAGAAAGCTAGAGGAACTGCGGCAAACAAACATGATATTTCTGTTTGTATCGATGACATTTTATGCACTTGCCTAACGAAAAGACTTGGCTTTTCTCCAAAACCATTTTTACTGTGATTTTCTCAGTCCATTGCATACGAATTCCAAGCAAGTTTGTCCGGAAATGACTGGATGAAACCAGAAATATCCGGTTGTGTTTTGGGTAACTCAATCCGAAATATTGTGAAAGCCTCTGTGTTTGTGTATTCCTGATATTACACACGGACTTTATTGTTTTGAATGTTTTTCATCAGGAAACATTTATTTTTGTGCTTGGAATCACTGATTGGTTCCACATGGGGACACCAGCTCTACACATTCGTATTTTCTAAGGAGAAAGCTAGAGGAACTGCGGCAAACAAACATGATATTTCTTTTTGTATCGATGACATTTTATGCACTTGCCTAACGAAATGACTTTGCTTTTTTCCAAAACCTTATTTACTGTGATTTTCTCAGTCCATTGCATACGAATTCCACACCACTTTGTCCGGATATCACTGGATGAAACCGGAAATATCCGGTTTTGTTTCGGCTAACTCAATCGCAGATATTGCTACAGCCTCTGTGTTTGTGTATTCCTGATGTTACACAAGGACTTTATTGTTTTGAATGTTTTTCATCAGGTAACATTTATTTTTGTGCCTGGAATCACTGATTGGTTCCACATGGAGACACCAGCTCTACACATTCGTATTTTCTAAGGAGAAAGCTAGAGGAACAGCGACAACCAAACATGATATTTCTGTTTGTATCGATGACATTTTATGCACTTGCCTAACGAAATGACTTTGCTTTTCTCCAAAACCTTATTTACTGTGATTTTCTCAGTCCATTGCATACGAATTCCACAGCACTTTGTCAGGATATGACTGGATGAAACCGGAAATGTCCGGTTTTCTTTTGGCTAACACAATCCCAGATATTGGTACAGCCTCTGTGTGTGTGTTTTCTGCATATTATCAATTGACTTTATTGTTTTAAATGTTTTTTATCGGGGAACATTTTATTTTGAGCTTGGATACAGTAATTGATTCCACATGGCGTCACCAGCTGTACATACTCTTATTGTCTAGTTAGCAAGCAAGAGGAACTGCAACAAACAAACATGATATTTCTGTTTGTATAGATGACATTTTATCCACTTGCCTAACTAAAAGACTTTGCTTTTCTCCAAAACCATTTTTACTGTGATTTTCTCGGTCAATTGCATACGAATTCCACACCACTTTGTCCATATGTGACTGGATGAAACCGGAAATGTCCGGTTTTGTTTTGGCTAACTCAATCTGAAATATTGATACAGTCTCTGTGTTTGTGTTTTCCGGATATTATCCAGGGATTTTATTGTTTTGAATGTTTTTATCAGGGAACATTTCATTTTCTTTTTTTTTTTTTTTTTTTTTTGACAGGCAGAGTGGACAGTGAGAGAAAGGCAGAGCGAAAGGTCTTCCTTTTGCCGTTGGTTCACCCTCCAATGGCCGCCGCGGTAGCGTGCTGCGGCCGGCGCACCGCGCTGTTCCGATGGCAGGAGCCAGGTGTTTATCCTGGTCTCCCATGGGGTGCAGAGCCCAAGCACTTGGGCCATCCTCCACTGCACTCCCGGGCCACAGCAGAGAGCTGGCCTGGAAGAGGGGCAACCGGGACAGGATCGGTGCCCCGACCGGGACTAGAACCCGGTGTGCCGGCGCCGCAAGGCGGAGGATTAGCCTGTTGAGCCACGGCGCCGGCGAAACATTTCATTTTCTACCGTAGAAACACTAATTGGTTCATCATGGGGACACCAGCTCTACATATTCGTATTTTCTAGGGAATAAGCTAGAGGAACTGCAGCAAACAAACATGATATTTCTGTTTCTATAGATGACATTTTATGCACTTGCCTAACGAAAAGACTTGGCTTTTCTCCAAAACCATTTTTACTGTGATTTTCTCCATCCATTGCATACGAATTCCACACTACTTTCTCCGGATGTGATTGGATGAAACCAGAAATGTCCGGTTTTGTTTTGGCTAACTCAATCCCAGATATTGGTACAGCCTCCGTGTTTGTGTATTCCTGATATTATCCTCGGACTTTATTGTTTTGAATGTTTGTTATCAGGAAACATTTAATTTTGGGCTTGGATACAGTAATTGGCTCCACATGGAGACACCAGCTCTACATATTCGTATTTTCTAGGGACAAAGCTAGAGGGACTGCAACAAACAAACATGATATTTCTGTTAGTATAGATGACATTTTATGCAGTTTTCTAACAAAAAGACGTTGCTTTTCTCCAAAACGACTTTTACTGTGAGTTTCTTGGTCCAGTGCATACGAATTCCAGAGCAGTTTGTACGGATATGAGTGGATGAAAGCAGAAATATCTGGTTGTGTTTTGGCTAACTCAATCCCAGATATTGCTACAGCCTCTGTGTTTCTGTTTTCTGGATATTATCAATGGATTTTATGGTTTTGAATGTTTGTTATCTGGGAACATTTAATTTTGGGCTTAGATACAGTAATTGGTTCCACATGGAGACACCAGCTCTACACATTCGTATTTTCTAGGGAGAAAGCTAGAGGAACTGCGGCAAACAAACATGATATTTCTGTTTGTATCGATGACATTTTATGCACTTGCCTAACGAAAAGACTTTGCTTTTCTCCAAAACCATTTTTACTGTGAGTTTCTCGGTCCATTGCATATGAATTCCACACCAGTTTGTCCAGATATGACTGGATGAAACCAGAAATATCCGGTTGTGTTTTTGCTAACTCACTCCGAAATATTGTGAAAGAATCTGTGTTTGTGTTTTCTGGATATTATCGATGGACTTTTGTTTTGAATGTTTTGCTCGGGGAACATTTTATTTTGAGCTTGGATAAAGTAATTGGTTCCACATGGATACACCAGCTCCACATATTCGTATTTTCTAGGTAGAAAATAAGTAGAACTGTGACAAACAAACATGATATTTCTGTTTGTATAGATGACATTTTATGCACTTGCCTAACGAAAAGACTTTGCTTTTCTCCAATACCATTTGTACTGTGATTTTCTCGGTCCATTGCATACGAATTCCACTCACTTTGTCCGTATATGACTGGAAGTAACCATGAATATCCGGTTGTGTTTTGGCTAACTCAATCCCAGATATTGCTGCAGCCTCTGTGTTTGTGTATTCCTCATATTATCTACGGACTTCATTATTTTGAATGTTCGATATCGGGGAACATTTAATTTTGGGCTTGGAATCAGTAATTGGTTCCACATGGATACACCAGCTCTACATATTCGTATTTTGTAGGGAGAAAGCTAGAGGAACTGCGGCAAACATGATATTTCTGTTTGTATAGATGACATTTTATGCACTTGCCTAACAAAAATACGTTGCTTTTCTCCAAAACCACTTTTACTGTGATTTTCTTGGTCCAGTGCATACGAATTCCAGAGCAGTTTTTACGGATATGACTGGATGAAACCAGAAATATCCGGTTGTGTTTTGGCTAACTCAATCCCAGATATTACTACAGCATCTGTGTATGTGTTTTCCGGATATTATCAATGGACTTTATGGTTTTGAATGTTTGTTATCGGGGAACATTTAATTTTGGGCTTGGATACAGTAATTGGTTCCATATGGAGACACCAGCTCTATACATTCGTATTTTCTAGGGAGAAAGCTAGAGGAACTGCGACACACAAACATGATATTTCTGTTTCTATAGATGACATTATATGCACTTGCCTAACAGAAACACTTTGCTTTTCTCCAAAACTATTTTTACTCTGATTTTCTCATCCCATTGCATACGAATTCCACACCACTTTGTCCGGATTTGACTGGATGTAACCAGAAATATCCGGTTGTGTTTTGGCTAACTCAATCAGAAATATTGTGATAACTTCTGGGTTTGTGTTTTCTGGATATTATCGATGGACTTTATTGTTTTGAATGTTTTTTTTTAACTTTTATTTAATGAATATAAATTTCCAGTGTATAGTTTATGGATTACAATGCCTTCCCCTTCCCATAACTTCCCTCCCACCCACAACCCTCCCCTCTCCCGCTCCCTCTCCCCTTCCATTCACATCAAGATACTTTTGCAATTCTCTTTATATACAGAAGATCAATTTAGTATAAAGATTTCAATAGTTTGCACCCACAGAAACACAAAGTGAAACATACTGTTTGAGAACTAGTTATAGCATTAAATCAAGATGTACAGCACATTATGGATAGAGATCCCACATGAGGAGCAAGTGCACAGTGACACCTGTTGTTAACCCAACAAATTGACACTCTAGTTTATGGCTCCAGTAACCACCCTAGGGTGTCGTCATGAGTTGCCAAGGCTATGGAAGCCTTCCAAGTTTGCTGACTCTGATCATATTTAGACAAGGTCATAAAAGACAGGGTGAGCATAGTAACCAATGATCCTAACAGTGGCATTTACCAGGTTTGAACAATTATACAGCATTAAGTGGGGAAGAGGACCATCAGTACACACAGGTTGGGAGTAGAGCCATTGGTAGTAGAGTAGAGGTTATGATTACAAAGGAATGAGGCCCAAGTATGCTAGACAGGGTCTAGAACAAAGGACAGAGTCATTATTAGAGGAGCTAAGAAAGGTGCTGTCTAAGCTACAATTAAGTTTTCTGATTGAGAGGCAAGTAGAACCTGATAGAAGGGGCTTGATAATAATCTGGTGGGCTTTAGGCTTTGTAAGTTAAGAGGCCCAGACCTATCTATCTCTTCACTTGGGGTATATCCTAAGGGAGGTGTGAACCTCCTAGGGGAAGGCACTCTGTTGACTTTCATTACTTGGCTGGCCTGGGAGGAGAGCTGGCCAGGTAAAGGCAGGTGGCATCTCTAACAGGAAATTTACAGTTCTGCCTGCAATGTTGCTGACCCTACTTGGCTGTCCCCTCAGCTGCAGTGGTCACGTTGGAAGTTGGGCTGAGTGAAGGGCTTTTCAGCTTAGAGCCAATAAGATCTGTGGCTCTGACCTGGGCATCCTTCGACTCCAGGGCAGGTCCATTTCCAGTGATCCAACTCTTGGCAGAGCTGCCAGGGCTCTTCACAAGCTGATTTCTGCTGAAGCCCAGGCTTACCACCTTGAAATCCACTGCAGTGGACTGGCCTGTTGGGTCTCCTTGAGGGCAGATCACTGTACAGATCAGCCATTTATATGCCTGCCACCCATTGCTTCTGATGCCTAGCTTTCTTTTCCTCTTGGTTTGTGTTAAAGCAGACCAGAGGATGCAAGTCAAGGGAGTGCCCGTATCCCATCTCTAATCTTCGGTGGCCTGAACTAAAGTCTATAGTCACAGGCATGTGCTGTAGTAGTTTTTCTAAGGTAGACAATGCCCATGAGGAAAATTATATTCTCACTTTAAAACTTTCTTTCCCTTTGGTCTGAAAGGGAGGTTTTTTTTCTACTTACTGTATACCTCAGTGATGGCGAAGTAAATCTAGCTATGAGATTATTATTTAAATTCTTATTTTGGCTATGCTATTACAGAAAAATGTAAGCCATCTCTTTTATAAGGTCTAAAGATTAAATTGTGCATCCTACAGATTCCTTCATAATAGAATTAGTTTCCTACCTTGAGAATAGAGAAATGAAAGAACAAGTTGGGCTTAGAATAGAGAAATGAGGGAGCAAGTCCTAGATCACTTGCTGACATTAGCAATATCACATGAATACTTAGCAGTTTCAACCATTAGATAACAACTTAAGAAAACATTTACCATAAAGTCCAATGCATTCTATAAATTTTAAGAATCATGTATTTGAAAACACCTCTTAAATATCTAACATGGTGTAGTTTGTTTAACCAGTAAACTTAAGCACACTCATCTAAAATGTTTTTAGTTTCTTTCTACCAACAAGTTTAAAACATATGATACACAGATTCAGGTCACAGAAATTCAAATGTATCTTTGATTGATTTTAGCAGCTTAAATTTATGGACAATCTTATCTATAAGTCATTTAAAATAAAACTCAATAAAATTTCCCCATGTGGACATACAATATGTACACACATATAACATAGCATAGTAGTCCAATATAGCAATTTTAATAATAGCTTTTAAAATCTTTAACTCTTTTTGTAGATTGCCAATTGATTTGAATTGCTTTTTGTTTTTAGTAACTTCAGTTAACCATACTTTCTCTCAGTTGGTACTGTCAATAAATTATTGGCTTCATCTGTTTACAGAGCCATCCCAAAGTACTGAATACAATAGAAGTGGCTGGAAAAAGTCCATAGGAACCTATAGGAGGACAGCTAAACACAGAACCAACAAGGCTTTAGTTTTATGAGCAGCAAATCATATATAACTGTGGATGACAAAAAACTTTAAGTCGCCATGTTTAAAATTATAAACTCATCAACCAACAAGAGGCACTTGCTTACTTCACAGTATTTTTGAAAGCACCTGTAGGATTTTACAAGTATTTAACCCTTTAAGCCTCTGGGGCTTTCTCATTAAGATAACTATCATGTCTAGTAACACAAGATCATTAGACTTTTTAATTCTCAATCATTTGTATTAATAGCATTTTCCATTATAGAAACTTAAAATTTGGTACCATGTCACATCTTGACAGTACTTCTAATATAATCCAAATAGCCTGATTAGTTGGTGTCTCTATAAGATGAGAGACATAGGTCCTTCGATTTTTTCAGTTGGGCCCAAACTGGAAAAACCAAAGTCCAAGATTTACTGGAAATTTTAGAGTCCAGATTGTTTGGAACTTTCATTTTTTGAATGCCTGTCAAGAATGCCAAGAAGGCTCAAAATCCAAAATATCTGGTTGAAATAAGATTCCTTAAAATCATGACATAACATAGACCAAATTTGATCATTGTTACAAGGTGATTATTCAAATCTTTGAAAAGAAGCACATATTTAAATAACCCATAGCTCTTAATAAAAATTCTGCTGTTTTTGAACAATTAGAATTGAACAGACATCAAGAGAACATAATAGATTACTATAACACATTGCTGTAACAGAGCATCAGAGTTTAATTCTATGTCAAAGAGAAATTGAGCTTCCTGTGATCTTTTGCTGTGAGGTTTCCTTCCTTTACCTTCTTTCATATTGATGACCATGTTTCTGTGTTTCTGTGTGTAACACATCTTTAAGCATCTTTTGCAGGGCAGGACGAGTGGCGACAAATTCTTTCAGTTTCTGTTTGCTATGAAAAGTCTTAATTTCACCTTCATTCACAAATGAGAGCTTTGCAGGATATAATATTCTGGGCTGACAGTTTTTCTCTCTTAGTACCTGGGCTATGTCTCACCATTCCCTTCTAGCTTGTAGGGTTTCTGATGAGAAGTCTGCTGTGAGTCTAATTGGAGATCCTCTAAGAGTTATCTGACGTTTCTCTCTTGCACCTTTTAGAATCTTTTCTTTATGTTTCACTGTGGTGAGTTTGATTACAACATGTCGTGGTGAGGATCTCTTTTGGTCATGTTTATTAGGGATTCTATAAGCTTCCTGTACTAAGATGCCTCTGTCCTTCTCCAAACCTGGGAAATTTTCTGCTAGTATCTCACTGAAAATGCCTTCTAATCCTTTCTCCCTCTCCATGCCTTCAGGAACTCCTAGAACCCAGATGTTAGGTTTTTTAATAGTATCCTGTAGATTCCCAACAATATTTTTTAGATTTCTAATTTCCTCTTCTTTTCTTTCGTTTGCCTGTTTCCTTTCCTGTTCTCTGTCTTCTAAGTCTGATATTCTCTCTTCTGCTTCACCCATTCTGTTTTTAAGGCTTTCTAATGTGTTTGTCATTTGATCTATTGAATTCTTCATTTCATTATGATTTCTCATCACTATCAGAGTTTCTTGTTCTACTAGTTGTTTCATTTCATTTTGATTCCTCCTTAATATTTCATTTTCACGAGAGAGATTTTCTATCTTGTCCATTAAGGATTTCTGTAGTTCAAGAATTTGTTTTTGAGAACTTCTTAATGTTCTTATCAATTTTTTGAGATCCGCTTCTTGCATTTCTTCTATCTCATCATCTTCATAATCTTGAATTGGGGTGTCTTTTTCATTTGGGAGCGTCATAGTGTCTTGCTTGTTCTTGTTACCTTGGTTTTTGCGTTTGTTGTTTGGCATGTTGGAGATATTTGGTTTCTTCACTGTGGTGTTTTTTCTTGTTACACTATGGCTCTATATTAAGTGGACTGTCTGCTTTCAGTGGAGCCTTAGAGGCTTGAAATGAGTGTGGCCTGAGAGCTGTGTTTGGTTCCTCAGGGTTGAGGGTGTGTCAAAGAGGACACTCCCAGGTTAGGCGTGGTAAATCTCTCTTTCTTTCTTTCTTTTTTTTTTTGCTTCAAAAGGGAAGTAATTCCACACAGCTGAACGTAATTGGAGGTAGTTAGCAGGTGAATGATATACCCACAGGAGCCAGAGATCAGAAGCTCTTTCCCAAGAACCACACAGGGAATCTCTGCTGCCCTCAGTGTGGGCTCAACTCTCCTGCAGTATCCCACTGGATTGCCAAGCCAGATGCCAATCTCCTGTTATTTCACCCCTCCCCCCAGAGTCAGGCTTCTCTGCTAGGCTCAGGGCTGGCGCAGACCCGAGGTCGCCCTGCTTATGACGTATGTCCAAAATGGGGACTGCTCTTTGTCTTGTTAGCCTTTGAGAGGTGAGCGGAGAGAGAGAAACTCGTGTCCATATCGGTCACTTTTTTTTTTTCCTCTCTCTCTTCTAGTTAGCCTGGTGAACTTTTCCCCACGGAGTTTCAAGCCTCATTCCCTCTAGTCTCCTCTTTCTGCTTGCCCGCTGGTGTCTCGGGCTATTAAGGATCGGCTCACCTCGCGTTCCAGCGCTGGTGCGTTGATTCTGCCGCTGGTGTTCCGAACCTGGGCTCCCACGCTCTCCACGCAGGTCCACTGTGAATCACTAGTTCTGGAAGAGTTTCCTCTGCTGTTTCTTCCCCTACTCTTCCTTGACCCTGAAGTATCTCCACTGTTATTAACTTGTGTGTTTCCGAACTATCAATGTGCTCACTTCCTATTCCGCCATCTTGCCGCTCTCTCTGTTTTGAATGATTTTATCAGGGAACATTTCATTTTGTACCGTAGAAACACTAATTGGTTCATCATGGGGACACCAGCTCTACACATTCGTATTTTTCTAGGGAGAAAGCTAGAGGAACTGCGGCAAACAAACATGATATTTCTCTTTGTATCGATGACATTTTATGCACTTGCCTAATGAAAAGACTTTGCTTTTCTGCAAAACCATATTTACTGTGATTTTCTCGGTCCATTGCATACGAATTCCACACCAGTTTGTCCGGATATGACTGCATGAAAACAGAAATATCCAGTTGCGTTTTAGCTAACTCAATCCGAAATATTGTGAACGCCTCTTTGTTTGTGTTTTCTGGATATTATCAATGTACTTTATTGTTTTGAATGTTTTTTATCAGGGAACATTTAATTTTGTACCATTGAAACACTAATTGGTTCATCATGAGGACACCAGCTCTACACATTCGTATTTTCTAGGGAGAAAGCTAGAGGAACTGCGACAAACAAACATGATATTTCTGTTTGTATAGATGACATTTTATGCACTTGCCTAGCGATAAGACTTTGCTTTTCTCCAAAATAACTTTTACTGTGATTTTCTCAGTCCAGTTATATGAATTCCAGAGCAGTTTGTCCAGATATGACTGGATGAAAACAGAAATATCCAGTTGTGTTTTGGTTAACTCAATCTGAAATATTGTGAAAGCCTCTCTTTTTGTGCACTTGCTTAACGAAAACACTTTGCCTTCCTCCAAAACCATTTTTACTCTGATTTTCTCAGCCCGTTGCATACAAATTCCACTCCACTTTGTCCGGATATGATTGGATGAAACCAGTAATATCCGGTTGTGTTTTGGCTAACTCAATCCGAAATATTGTGAAAGCCTCTGTGTTTGTGTTTTCTGGATATTATTGTTGGACTTTATTGTTTTGAATGTTTTTATCAGGGAACATTTAATTTTGTACTGTTGAAGAACTAATTGGTTCATCATGGGGACACCAGCTCCACACATTCGTATTTTCTAGGGAGAAATCTAGAGGAACTGCGGCGAACAAACATATTTCTGTTTGTATAGATGACATTTTATGCACTTGCCTAACGAAAATACTTTGCTTTTCTCCAAAACCATTTTTACTGTGATTTTCTCTGTCCATTGCATACGAATTCCACAACACTTTGTCCGAATATTACTGGATGAAACCGCAAATATCCGGTTTTACTTTGGCTAACTCAATCCCAGATATTGCTACAGCCTCTGTGTTTGTGTATTCCTGACATTATCCACGGACTTTAATGTTTTGAATGTTTTTATCAGGGTATATTTAATTTTGTGCTTGCAAATACTAATTGTGTCCACTTGGAGACACCAGCTCTACACATTCGTATTTTCTAGGGAGAAAGCTAGAGGAACTGCGGCAAACAAACATGATATTTCTGTTTGTATCGATGACATTTTACATACTTGCGTAACGAAAATACTTTGCTTTTCTCCAAAACCATTTTTACTGTGATTTTCTCTGTCCATTGCATACGAATTCCACACCAGTTTGTCCAGATATAAATGGATGAAACCGTAAATATCCGGTTGTGTTTTGGCTAACTCAATGCCAAAAATGTGAAAGATTCTGTGATTGTGTTTTTTGGATATTAACGATGGACTTTATTTTATTGAATGTTATTATCAGGGAACATTTAATTTTGTACCGTAGAAAGACTAATTGGTTCATCATGGGGACACCAGCTCTACACATTCATAATTTCTAGGGAGAATGCTAGAGGAACTGCGGCAAACAACCATCATATTTCTGTTTTTATAGATGACATTTTATGCACTTGCCTAACGAAAAGACTGCTTCTCTCCAAAACCATTTTTACTGTGTATTTCTCGGTACATTGCATACGAATTCCACACGACTTTGTCCAGATATGACTGGATGAAACTGAAAAACTATCCGGATTTATTTTGGCTAAATCAATCCCTTCAATTGCTACATCCTCTGGGTTTGCGTTTTCTGGATATTATCAACGGACTTTATTGTTTTCAATGTTTTTTTATCGGGGAACATTTAATTTTCTGCTTGGAATCACTAATTGGTTCCACATGGAGACACCAGCTTTTCATATTCATATTTTCTAGGGACAAAGCTAGAGGAACTGCGGCAAACAAACATGATATTTCCGTTTGTATCGATGACATTTTATGCACTTTCCTAATGAAAAGACTTTGCTTTTCTCCAAAAATATTTTTACTCTGATTTTCTCGGTCCATTGCATATGAATTACACACCAGTTTGTCAGGATATGACTGGATGAAAACAGAAATATGCTGTTGTGTTTTGGCTAACTCAATTCGAAATATTGTGAAGGCCTCTGTGTTTGTGTTTTCCGGATATTATCGATGGACTTTATTGTTTGAAAGTTTATATCAGGGAACATTTAATTTTGTACCGAAGAAAGACTAATTGGTTCATCAAGGGGACACCAGCTCCACATATTCGTATTTTGTAGGGAGAAAGCTAGAGGAACTGCGGCAAACAAACATGATATTTCTGTTTGTATAGAAGACATTTTATGACTTGCCTAAGGAAAAGACTTTGCTTTTCTCCAAAACCATTTTTACTGTGATTTTCTCGGTCCATTGCATACGAATTGACAACACTTCGTCCGGATATGACTGGAAGAAACTCAAAAACTATCCGGATTTGTTTTGGCTATCTCAATCCCAGCAATTGCTACAGCATCTGTGTTTGCGTTTTCTGGATATTATCAATGCTCTTTATTGATTTGAACGTTTTTTATCGGGGAACATTTTATTTTGAGCTTGGATACAGTAATTGGTTCCACATGGAGACACCAGCTCTACACATTCGTATTATCTAGGGAGAAAGCTAGAGGAACTGTGACAAACAAACATGATATGTCTGCTTGTATCGATGACATTTTGTGCACTTGCCTAACGAAAAGACTACTTTTCTCCAAAACCATTTTTACTGTGATTTTCTCGGTCCATTGCATACGAATTCCACACCACTTTGTCCGGATATGTCTGGATGAAACCAGAAATATGCGGTTGTGTTTTGGCTAACTCAAACCGAAAAATTGCTACAGCCTCTGTGTTTGTGTATTCCTGATATTATCCATGGACTTTATTGTTTTGAATGTTTTTTATCAGGGAACATTTAATTTTGTGCTTGGAAACACTAATTGGTTCCACTTGGAGACACCAGCTCTACACATTTGAATTTTCTAGGGAGAATGCTAGAGGAACTGCGACAAACAAATATGATATTTCTGTTTGTATAGATGACATTTTATGCACTTTCCTAACGAAAAGACTTTGCTTTTCTCCAAAACCATTTTTACTCTGATTTTCTCGGTCCATTGCATATGAATTCCACAGAAGTTTACCGGATATGATTGGATGAAACCGGAAATATCCGGTATTGTTTTAGCTTACTCAGTCCGGATATTGCTACAGCCTCTGTGTTTGTGTCTTCCGGATATTATCAACAGACTTTATTGTTTTGAATATTTTTATCAGGGAAAATTTATTTTTGTGCTTGGAAACAGTAATAGGTTCCACATGGAGACTCCAGCTCTACATATTTGTATTTTCTAGGGAGAAAGCTAGAATAACTGCGGCAACCAAACATGATATTTCTGTTTGTACAGATGACATTGTATGTACTTGCCTAATGAAAAGACTTTGCTTTTCTCCAAAACCATTTTTACTGTGATTTTCTCGGTCCATTCCATACGAATTCCTCAACAGTTTACCGGATTTGACTGGATGAATCCGGAAATATCCGGTTTTGTTTTGGCTAACTCAACCCGAAATATTGTGAAAGCCTCTGTGTTTGTGTATTTCTCATATTATCCATGCACTTTATTGTTTTGAATTTTTTTTTATCAGGGAACCTTAATTTTGTGCTTGGAAACACTAATTGGTGCCACATGGAGACACCAGTTCTACACATTCGTATTTTCTAGGGAGAAAGCGAGAGGAACTGTGGCAAACAAACATGATTTTTCTGTTTCTATAGATGACAGTTTATGCACTTGCCTAATGAAAAGACTTCGCTTTTCTCCAAAACCATTTTTACTGTGATTTCCTCGGTCCATTGCATACGAATTCCACACCAGTTTGTCCGGATATGACTGGATGAAACCAGAAATATCCGGGTTTTTTTGGCTAACTCAATCCGAAATATTGTGCCAGACTCTGTGTTTGTGTTTTCTGGATATTATCGATGGATTTTATGGTTTTGAAAGTTTTTTATCAGGGAACATTTAATTTCATACTGTTGAAACACTAATTGGTTCATCATGGGAACACCAGCTCTACACATTTGTAATTTCTAGGGAGAAAGCTAGAGGAATTGCGGTAAACAAGCACTATATTTCTGTTTGTATAGATGACATTTTATGCACTTGCATAACGAAAAGACTTTGCTTTTCTCCAGAACGATTTTTACTGTGATTTTCTGGGTCCATTGCATTCGAATTCCATACCAGTTTGTCCGGGTATGACTGCATGATACCGAAAATCTCCCGTTTTGTTTTGGCTAACTCAATTCGAAATATTGCTACAGCCTGTGTTTTTGTGTTTTCAGGTATTATCAACGGACTTTATTGTTTTGAATGTTTTTTATCGGGGAACATTAATTTTGAGCTTAGATACACTAATTGGTTCCACATGGTGACAACAGCTCTACACATTCGTATTTTCTAGGGAGTAAACTAGAGGAACTGCCGCAAACAAACATGACATTTCTGTTTGTATAGATGACATTTTATGCCCTGGCCTAACGAAAAGACTTTGCTTTTCCCCAAAACCAATTTTACTGTGATTTCCTCGGTCCATTGCATATGAATTCCAGACTAGTTTGTCCAGATATGACTGGATGAAACCAGAAATATCCGGTTGTGCTTTGGCCATTTCAATCCGAAATGTTGTGAAGCCTCTGTCTTTGTGTTTTCTGGATATTATCGATGGACTTCATTGTTTTGAATGTTTTTATCAGGGAACTTTAATTCTGTACCATTGAAACAGTAATTGGTTGATCACGGGGACACCAGCTCTACACATCTGTATTTTCTAGGGAGAAAGCTAGAGGAACCACGGCAAGGAGACATGATATTTCTGTTTGTATAGATGAGAATTTATGCACTTGCCTAACGAAAAAACTTTGCTTTTCTCCAAAACCATTTTTACTGTGATTTTCTCGGTCCATTGCATACGAATTCCACACCACTTTGTCCGGATAAGACCGGATGAAACCGGAAATATCCGGTTTTATTTTGGATAACACAATCCCAGATATTGCTACAGCATCTGTGTTTGTGTATTCCTGATATTATCCACAGACTTTATTGTTTTGAATGTTTTTTATCGGGGAACATTTAATTTTATTTTGTGCTTGGAATCACTAATTGGTTCCACATGGAGACACCAGCTCTACACATTCGTATTTTCTAGGGAGAAAGCTAGAGGAACTGTGGCAAACAAACATGATATATCTGTTTGTATCGATGACAGTTTATGCACTTTCCTAACGAAAAGACTTTGCTTTTCTCCAAAAACATTTTTACTCTGATTTTCTCGGTCCATTGCATATGAATTACACACCAGTTTGTCAGGATATGACTGGGTGAAAACAGAAATATCCGGTTCTGTTTTGGGTAACTCAATCCGAAATATTGTGAAAGCCTCTGTGTTTGTGTTTTCTGGATATAAACGATGGACTGTATTGTTTTGAATATTTTTATCAGGGAACATTTAATTTTGTACCGTGGAAACACTAATTGGTTCACCATGGGGAAACCAGTTCTAAATATTTGTATTTTCTAGGGAGAAAGTTAAATCAACTGCGGCAAACAAACATGATATTTCTGTTTGTATAGAGGATATTTTATGCACTTGCCTAACGAAAAGACTTTGCTTTTCTCCAAAACCATTTTTACTGTGATTTCCTCGATGCATTGCATACGAATTCCACAGCAGTTTCTCTGGATATGACTGGATGCAACCGGAAATATCCGGTTTTGTTTTGGTTAACTCAATCCCAGATACTGCTACAGCCTCTGTGTTTTTGTTTTCTGGATGTTATCAATGGACTTTATTGTTTTGGATGTTTTTTTATCGGGGAACATTTAAGTTTGTGCTTGGAATCATTAATTGGTTCCACATGGAGACACCAGCTCTACACAATCATATTTTCTAGGGAGAAAGCTAGAGGAACTGTGACAAACCAACATGATATTTCTGTTTGTATAGATGACATTTGATGCACTTGCCTAACGAAAAGACTTTGCTTTTCTCCAAAACCATTCTTACTGTGATTTTCTCGGTCCATTGCTTACGAATTCCACACCAGTTTGTCTGGATATGACTGGATGCAACCAGAATTATCCGGTTGTGTATTGGCTAACTCAATCAGAAATATTGTGAAAGACTCTGTGTTTGTGTATTCCGGATATTATCCATGGACTTTATTGTTTTGAGTGTTTTTATCAGGAAACATTAAATATTGTACCGTGGAAACACTAATTGGTTCATCATGGGGAGTTCAGCTCCTCACATTCGTATTTTCTAGGGAGAAAACTAGAGGAACTGCGGCAAACAAACATGACATTTCTGTTTGTATAGATGACATTTTATGCAGTTGCCTAAAGAAAAGACTTTGCTTTTCTCCAAAACCATTCTTACTGTGATTTTCTCGGTCCATTCATACGATTTCCACACCAGTTTGTCCAGGAATGACTGGATGAAACCGGAAATATCCGGTTTTGTTTTGGCTAACTCAACCCCAGATATTGGGACAGCCTCTGTGTTTGTGATTTCTGGATATTATCCACGGACTTTATTGTTTTGAATGTTTTTATCAGGGAACGTTTAATTTTGTACCGTTGAAACACTTATTGGTTCATCATGGGAACACCAGCTCTACATATTCGTATTTTCTAGGGAGAAAGCTAGAGGAACTGCTACAAACAAACATGATATTTGTGTTTGTATCACTGGCATTTTATGCACTTGCCTAATGAAAAGAATTTGCTTTTCTCCAAAACCATTTTTACTGTGATTTTCTCGGTCCAATGCATACGAATTCCACACCACTTTCTCTGGATATGACTGGATGTAACCGGAAATATCTGGTTGTGTTTTGGCTAACTCAATCCGAAATATGGTGAATGCCTCTGTGTTTGGGTGTTCTGGGTGTTATCGATGGACTTTACTGTTTTGAATGGTATTATCAGGGAATATTTAATTTTGTTCTTGGAAACACTGATTGGTTCATCCAGGGGACACCAGCTGCACACATTCGTATTTTCTAGGGAGAAAGCGAGAGGAACTGTGGCAAACAAACATGATATTTCTGTTTGTATCGATGACATTTTCTGCACTTGCCTAATGAAAAGAATTTGCTTTTCTCCAAAACCATTTTTAATGTGATTTTCTCAGTCCATTGCATATGAATTCCACAGAAGTTTGTCCGATTTTGTTTTGGCTAACTCAATCTCAGATAATGCTAGAGCCTCTGTGTTTGTGTTTTCTGGATATTATCAATGGACTTCATTGTTTAAATGTTTATCGGGGAAGATTTAATTTTGGGCTTGCATGCAGTAATTGGTTCCACATGGAGACACCAGCTCTACACATTCGTATTTTCTAGGGAGAAAGCTAGAGGAACTGCGACAAACAAACATGATATTTCTGTTTGTCTAGATGACATTTGATGCACTTGCCTAACGAAAAGACTTTGCTTTTCTCCAAAACCATTCTTACTGTGATTTTCTCGGTCCCTTGCATAAAAATCCTACACAAGTTTGTCTGGATATGACTGGATGAAACCAGAAATATCCGGTTGTGTATTGGCTAACTCAATCAGAAATATTGTGCAAGACTCTGTGTTTGTGTATTCCGGATATTATCCATGGACTTTATTGTTTTGAATGTTTTTATCAGGAAACATTAAATATTGTACCATGGAAACACTAATTGGTTCATCATGGGGAGTTCAGCTCCTCACATTCGTATTTTCTAGGGAGAAAGCTAGAGGAACTGCGGCAAACAAACATGACATTTCTGTTTGTATAGATGACATTTTATGCAGTTGCCTAAAGAAAAGACTTTGCTTTTCTCCAAAACCATTCTTACTGTGATTTTCTTGGTCCATTCATACGACTTCCACACCAGTTTGTCCGGATATGACTGGATGAAACCGGAAATATCTGGTTTTGTTTTGGCTAACTCAACCCCAGATATTGCTGCTGCCTCTGTGTTTGTGTATTCCTGATATTATCCACGGACTTTATTGTTTTGAATGTTTTTTATCATGGGACATTGAATTTTGTGCTTGGAAACACTAATTGGTTCCACATGGAGACACCAGCTCTACACATTCGTATTTAATAGGGAGAAAGCTAGAGGAACTGCGGCAAACATGATATTTCTGTTTGTATCGATGACATTATATGCACTTGCCTAATGAAAAGACTTTGCTTTTCTCCAAAACCATTTATACTGTGATTTTCTTGGTAAATTGTATAAGAATTCCACACCAATTTACCGGATATGACTGGATGAAACCAGGAATATCCGGTTTTATTGTGCTTACTCAATCCCAGATATTGCTACAGCCTCTGTGTTTGTTTTTTCTGAATATTATCAACGGACTATATTGTTTTGAATATTTTTTATCGGGGGACATTTAATTTTGTGCTTGGAAACACTAATTGGTTCCACATGGAGACACCAGCTCTACACATTCATATTTAATAGGGAGAAAGCTAGAGGAACTGCCGCAAACAAACATGATATTTCTGTTTGTATCGATGACATTTCATGCACTTGCCTAACGAAAAGACTTTGCTTTTCTCTAAAACCATTTTTACTCTGATTTTGTCTATCCATTGCATACGAATTCCACACCAGTTTGTCCGGATATGACTGGATGAAACTGGAAATATCCGGTTTTGTTTTGGCTAACACAATCCCAGATATTGCTACTGCCTCTGTGTTTGTGTATTCCTGATATTATCCACGGACTTTATTGTTTTGAATGTTTTTTATCGGGGGACTTTTAATTTTGTGCTTGGAAACACTAATTGGTTCCACATGGAGACACCAGCTATACACATTCGTATTTTCTAGGGAGAAAGCTAGAGGAACTGCGACAAACAAACATGATATTTCTGTTTTTATCGATGACATTTTATGCACTTGCCTAACGAAAAGACTTTGCTTTTCTCCAAAACCATTTGTACTGTGATTTTCTCGGTCCATTCATACGACTTCCACACCACATTGTCAGGATATGACTGGATGAAACCAGAAATATCCGGTTGTGTTTTGCTAACTCCAACCGAAATATTGCTACAGCCTCTGTGTTTATGTTTCTGGATATTATCGTTGGACTATATGGTTTTGAATGTTTTTATCAGGGAACATTTAATTTTGTACCGTTGAAACACTACTTGGTTCGTCCTGGCAACACCAGCTGTACACTTTTTTATTTTCTAGTGAGAAAGCTAGAGGAACTGCGGCAAACAAACATGATATTTCTGTTTGTATAGATGACATTTTATGCACTTGCCTAATGAAAAGACTTCGCTTTTCTCCAAAACCATTTTTACTTTGATTTTCTCGGTCCATTGCATACGAATTCCACACCAGTTTGTCCGGATATGACTGGATGAAACAGGAAATATCCGGTTTTGTTTTGGCTAACTAAATCCCAGATATTGCTACAGCCTCTGTGTTTGTGTATTCCTCATATTATCCATGGACTTTATTGTTTTGAATATTTTTTTATCAGGCAACATTTAATTTTATGCTTGGAAACACTAATTGGTTCATCATCTTGGGCCCCTAGCTCTACACATTTGTATTTTCTAGGGAGAAAGCTAGAGGAACTGCGACAAACAAACATGATATATCTGTTTGCATAGATGACAATTTATGCACTTGCCTAAAGAAAAGACTTTGCTTTTCTCCGAAACCATTTTTATTGTGATTTTCTCGGTCCATTGCATACGAATTCCACACCACTTTGTCCGGATAGGCCTGGATGTAACCAGAAGTATCCGGTTGGGTTTTGGGTAATCCAATCCGAAATATTGTGAAAGCCTCTGCATTTGTGTTTTATGGATATTCTCGATGGACTGTATTGTTTGAAATTTTTTACCAGAGAACATTTAATTTTTACCGTAGAAACACTAATTAGTTCTACAGGGAGACACCAGCTCTACACATTCTTATATTCTAGGGAGAAATCTAGAGGAACTGCCGCAAACAAAGATGATATTTCTCTTTGAATAGATGGCATTTTATACACTTTTCTAACGAAAAGACTTTGCTTTTCTTCAAAACACTTGTTACTGGGATTTTCTCGGTCCATTGCATAGGAACTCCACACCAGTTTGTCCGGATATGACTGGGTGAAACCGGAAATATCCAGTTTTGATTTGGCTAACTCCATCCCAGATATTGCTACAGCCTCTGTGTTTGTGTTTTCCAGATATTATCCATGGACTTTACTGTTTTGAATGTTTTTTAGCAGGGAACATTTAATTTTTTGCTTGGAAACACTAATTGGTTCATCATTTGAACACCAGCTCTACACATTCGCATTTTCTAGGGAGAAAGCTAGAGAACTGCGACAAACAAACATGATATTTCTGTTTGTATAGATGACATTTATCCAGTTGTGTTTTGGATAACACAATCCGAAATATTGCTACAGCTTCTGTGTTTCTGTATTGCTGATATTATCCAGGGACTTTATTGTTTGAATTTTTTTTTGTCGGAAAACACTTTATCTTGAGCTTGGATACAGTAATTGGTTCCACATGGAGACACCAGCTCTACATATTCGTATTTTCTAGGGAGAAAGCTAGAGGAACTGCGGCAAACACACATGATATTTCTGTTTGTATCGATGACATTTTATGCACTGGCCTAACGAAAAGACTTTGCTATCTCCAAAACCATTTTTGCTGTGATTTTCTCGATCCATTGCATACGAATTTCACACCACTATATCGGATATGACTGTTGAACCGGAGATATCTGGGTTTTTTTTGCCTACCACAATCCCACATAACCTACAGCCTCTGTGTTTGTTTTTTCCAGATATTATCAATAGACTTTTGTTTTGAATGTTTTTTTTATCTGGGAACATTGAATTTTGAGCTTAGATAAAGTAATTGGTTCCACATGGAGAGACCAGCTCTACATATTTGTATATTCTAGAGAGAAAGCTAGAGGAACTGCGGCAAACAAACATGATATTTCTGTTTGTATCGATGAAATTTTCTGCACTTGCCTAACGAAAAGACTTTGCTTTTCTCAAAAACCATTTGTACTGTGATTTTCTTGGTCCATTGCAAAGGAATTCCACACCAGTTTTTCCGGATATGATGGATGAAACTAGGAATATCCGGTTTTGTTTTTGCTAACTCAATCAAAGATATTGCTACAGCCTCTGTGTTTGTGTATTCCATATATTATCCATGGACGTTATTGTTTTGAATGTTTTTTATCAGGGAACATTTAATTTTGTGCTTGGAAACACTAATTGGTTCCACTTGGAGACACCAGCTCTACACACTCGTATTTTCTAGGGAGAAAGCTAGAGGAACTGCGGCAAACAAACATGATATTTCTGTTTGTATAGATGACATTTTATGCACTTGCCTTACGAAAAGACTTTGCTTTTCTCTAAAACCATTTTTACTGTGATTTTCTCAGTCCGTTGCATACGAGTTCCACACCACTTTGTCCAGATATGACAGGATGCAACAAGAAATATCCGGTTGTGTTTTGAGTTACTCTATCCGAAATATTGCTACAGCCTCTGTGTTTGTGTTTTCCGGATATTATCATCGGACTTTATTGTTTTCAATGTTTATTATCAGGGAACATTTAATTTAGTGCTTTGAAACACTAATTGGTTCCACATGGAGACACCAGCTCTACATATTTATTTTCTAGGGAGAAAGCTAGAGGAACTGCAGCAAACAAACATGATATTTCTGTTTGTATCAATGACATTTTATGCACTTTCCTAACAAAAGACTTTGCTTTTCTCCAAAATCATTTTTACTGTGATTTTCTCGGTCCATTACGTACGAATTCCACACCCGTTTGTCCAGATATGATTGGAAGAAAACAGAAATATCCAGTTTTGTTTTGGATAACTCAATCCGAAATATTGCTACAGCTTCTGTGTTTCTGTACTGCTGATATTATCCAGGGACTTTATTGTTTGAATTTTTTTTATCGGAAATCATTTTATCTTGAGTTGGATACAGTAATTGGTTCCACATGGAGACACCAGCTCTACATATTCGTATTTTCTAGGGAGAAAGTTAGAGGAACTGCGGCAAACACACATGATATTTCTGTTTGTATCGATGACATTTTATGCACTGGCCTAACGAAAAGACTTTGCTATCTCCAAAACCATTTTTGCTGTGATTTTCTCGATCAATTGCATACGAATTCCACACCACTTTATCCGGATATGACTGTTGAAACCGGAGATATCTGGTTTTTTTTTTGCCTACCACAATCCCACATAACCTACAGCCTCTGTGTTGTTTTTTCCAGATATTATCAATAGACTTTTGTTTTGAATGTTTTTTTTTATCTGGGAACATTGAATTTTGAGCTTAGATAAAGTAATTGGTTCCACATGGAGACACCAGCTCTACATATTTGTATATTCTAGAGAGAAAGCTAGAGGAACTGCGGCAAACAAACATGATATTTCTGTTTGTATCGATGAAATTTTCTGCACTTGCCTAACGAAAAGACTTTGCTTTTCTCCAAAACCATTTGTACTGTGATTTTCTTGGTCCATTGCATAGGAATTCCACACCAGTTTTTCCGGATATGATGGATGAATCCAGAAATATCCGGTTTTGTTTTTGCTAACTCAATCCCAGATATTGCTACAGCCTCTGTGTTTGTGTATTCCAGATATTATCCATGGACGTTATTGTTTTGAATGTTTTTTATCAGGGAACATTTAATTTTGGGCTTGGAAACACTAATTGGTTCCACTTGGAGACACCAGCTCTACACACTCGTATTTTCTAGGGAGAAAGCTAGAGGAACTGCGACAAACAAACATGATATTTCGGTTTGTATAGATGACATTTTATGCACTTGCCTTACGAAAAGACTTTGCTTTTCTCCAAAACCGTTTTTACTGTGATTTTCTCGGTCCATTGCATACGAATGCCTCTCCACTTTATCCGGATATGACTGGATGAAACCAGAAATATTGGGTTGTGTTTTGGGTAACTAAATCCAAAATATTGAGAAAGCCTCTGTGTTTGTGTGTTCTGGATATTATCGATGTAGTTTATTGTTTTGAATATTTTTATCAGGGAGCATTTATTTTTCTACCGTAGAAACACTAATTGGTTCATCATGGGAACACCAGCTGTACACATTCGTATTTTCTAGGGAGAAAGCTAGAGGAACTGTGGCAAACAAACATGATATTTCTGTTAGTTTCGATGACATTTTATGCACTTTCCTAACAAAAAGACTTCGCTTTTCTCCAAAACCATTTTTACTGTGATTTTCTCGGTCCATTGCATATGAGTTCCACACCACTTTGTCCAGATATGACAGGATGCAACAAGAAATATCCGGTTGTGTTTTGGGTTACTCTATCCGAAATATTGCTACAGCCTCTGTGTTTGTGTTTTCCGGATATTATCATCGGACTTTATTGTTTTCAATGTTTATTATCAGGGAACATTTAATTTAGTGCTTCGAAACACTAATTGGTTCCACATGGAGACACCAGTTCTAAATATTTGTATTTTCTAGGGAGAAAGCTAAAGGAACCGCAGCAAACAAACATGATATTTCTGTTTGTATAGATGACATTTTATTCACTTGCCTAACGAAATGACTTTGCTTTTCTCCAATACCATTTGTACTGTGATTTTCACGGTCCATTGCATACGAATTGCACACAACTTTGTCCAGATATGACTGGATGAAACCAGAAATATCCGGTTGTGTTTTGACTAACTCAATCCGAAATATTGCTACAGCCTCTGTGTTTGTGTTTTATGGATATTATAGATGGACTTTATTATTTTGAATGTTTTTATCAGGGAACATTTAATTTTGTACCATAGAAACACTAATTGGTTCATCATGGGGACACCAGCTCTACACATTCACATATTCTAGGGAGAAAGCTAGAGGAACTACGGCAAAGAAACATGATATTTCTGTTTGTATAAATGACCTTTTATTCACTTGCCTAATGAAAAGACTTTGCTTTTCTCCAAAACCATTTTTACTGTTTTTCTTGGTGCATAGCATATGAGTTCCACCCCAGTTTACCTGATATGACTGGATGAAACCAGAAATATCCGGTTTTGTTGTGGCTATCTCAATCCCATATATGGCTACAGCCTCTGTGTTTGTGTTTTCTGGATATTATCAAAGGTCTTTACTGTTTTGAATATTTTTATCAGGGAACATTTAATTTTCTGCTTGGAAACACTAATTGGTTCCACATGGAGACACCAGCTCTACACACTCGTATTTTCTAGGGAGAAAGCTAGAGGAAATGTGGCAAAGAAACACGATCTTGCTGCTTGTATGGATGACATTTTATGCACTTGCCTAACGAAAAGACTTTGCTTTTCTCCAAAACCATTTTTACTGTGATTTTCTCGGTCCATTGCATACGAATTCCACACCACTTTGTCCGGATAAGACTGGATGACACCGGAAGTATCCGGTTTTTTTGTGGATTACTCAATTCCAGATATTGCTACAGCCTTTGTGTTTGTGTTTTCTGGATATTATCAACGGACTCTATTGTTTTGAATGTTTTTTATCGGGGAATATTTAGTTTTCTACTTGGAAACACTAATTGCTTCCACATGGAGACACCAGCTTGACATATTTGTATTTTCTAGGGAGAAAGCTAGAGGAACTGTGACAAACAAACATGATATTTCTGTTTGTATAGATGACATTTTATGCACTTGCCATTCGAAAAGACTTTGCTTTTCTCCAAAACCATTTTTACTGTGATTTTCTCGCTCCATTGCATATGAGTTCCACACCACGTTGTCCAGATATGACAGGATGCAACAACAAATATCCGGTTGAGTTTTGGGTTACTCTATCCGAAATATTGCTACAGCCTCTGTGTTTGTGTTTTCCGGATATTATCATCGGACTTTATTGTTTTCAATGTTTATTATCAGGGAACATTTAATTTAGTGCTTCGAAACACTAATTGGTTCCACATGGAGACACCAGCTCTAAATATTTGTATTTTCTAGGGAGAAAGCTAAAGGAACCGCAGCAAACAAACATGATATTTCTGTTTGTATAGATGATATTTTATTCACTTGCCTAACGAAAAGACTTTGCTTTTCTCCAATACCATTTGTACTGTGATTTTCACGGTCCATTGCATACGAATTGCACACAACTTTGTCCAGATATGACTGGATGAAACCAGAAATATCCGGTTGTGTTTTGACTAACTCAATCCGAAATATTGCTACAGCCTCTGTGTTTGTGTTCTATGGATATTATAGATGGACTTTATTATTTTGAATGTTTTTATCAGGGAACATTTAATTTTGTACCGTAGAAACACTAATTGTTTCATCATTGGCACACCAGCTCTACACACTCGTATTTTCTAGGAAGAAAGCTAGAGGAACTGCAGCAAACAAACATGATATTTCTGTTTGTATAAATGACATTTTATTCACTTGCCTAATGAAAAGACTTTGCTTTTCTCCAAAACCATTTCTACTGTGATTTTCTCGGTGCATTGCATGCGAGTTCCACCCCAGTTTAAATGATATGACTGGATGAAACCGGAAATATCCGGTTTTGTTGTGGCTTTCTCAATCCCATATATTGCTACAGCCTCTGTGTTTGTGTTTTCTGGATATTATCAACGGTCTTTATTGTTTTCAATATTTTTATCAGGGAACATTTAATTTTCTGCTTGGAAACACTAATTGGTTCCACATGGAGACACCAGCTCTATACACTAGTATTTTCTAGGGAGAAAGCTAGAGGAACAGCGACAAACAAACATGAAATTTCTGTTTGTATCAATGATATTTTATGCACTTGCCTTACGAAAAGACTTTGCTTTTCTCCAAAAGCATTTGTACTGTGATTTTCTCGGTCCATTGCATACGAATGCCTCACCACTTTATCCGGATATGACTGGATGAAACCAGAAATATCGGGTTGTGTTTTGGCTGACTCCATCCGAAATATTTTGAAAGCATCTGTGTTTGTGTTTTCTGGATATTTTCGATGAACTTTATGGTTTTGAATGTTTTTATAAGGGAACATTTATTTTTGTACCATGGAAACACCAATTGGTTCATCATGGGGACACCAGCTCAACATATTCGTATTTTCTAGGGAGAAAGCTAGAGGAACTGTGGCAAAGAAACACGATCTTACTGCTTGTATGGATGACATTTTATGCACTTGCCTAACGAAAAGACTTTGCTTTTCTCCAAAACCATTTTTACTGTGATTTTCTCGGGCCATTGCAATCGAATTCCACACCACTTTGTCCGGATAAGACTGGATGACACCGGAAGTATCCGGTTTTTTTGTGGATTACTCAATTCCAGATATTGCTACAGCCTCTGTGCTTGTGTTTTCTGGATATTATCAACGGACTCTATTGTTTTGAATGTTTTTTATCAGGGAACCTTAATTTTGTGCTTGGAAACACTAATTGTGTCCACATGGAGACACCAGCTCTACACATTTGTATTTTCTAGGGAGAAAGCTAGAGGAACTGCGGAAAACAAACTTGATATTTCTGTTTGTATAGATGACATTTTATGCACTTGCCTAACGAAAAGACTTTGCTTTTCTCCAAAACAATTTTTACTGTGATTTTCTCGGTCCATTACATATGAATTCCACACCACTTTGTCCGGATAAGAATGTATGAAACCGGAAATGTCCAGTTGTGTTTTGGCTAACTCAATCCCAGATAATGCTACAGCATCTGTGTTTGTGTATTCCTGACATTATCCACGAACTCTATTATTTTGAATCTTTTTTCCAGGGAATATTTAATTTTGTACCGTTGAAACACTAATTGGTTCATCATGGGGACACCAGCTCCACACATTCGTATTTTCTAGAAAGAAACCTAGAGGAACTGCGGCAAAGAAACATGGCTTTTCTGTTTGTATAGATGACATTTTATGCACTTGCCTAACGAAAAAACTTTGGTTTTCTCTAAAACCATTTTTACTGTGATTTTCTTGGTCCATTGCATACAAATTCCACAACACTTTGTCCGGAAATGACTGGATGAAACCAGAAATATCCGGTTGTGTTTTTTGGCTAACTGAATCCGAAATATTGCTACAGCCTCTGTGTTTGTGTTTTCTGGATATTATCCATGGACTTTATTTCTTTGAATGTTTTTATCAGGGAACATTTAATTTTGTACCGTTGAAACTCTAATTGGTTTATCATGGGAACACAAGCTCTACACATTCGTATTTTCTAGGGTTAAAGCGAGAGACACTGCAGCAAACAAACACGATATTTCTGTTTGAATAGATGACATTTTATGCACTTACCTAATGAAATGACTTTGCTTTTCTCCAAAACCATTTTTACTGTGATTTTCTCGGTCCATTGCATTCGAATTCCACACCACTTTGTCCGGATATGACTGGATGAAACCCGAAATACCCGGTTGTGTTTTGGCTAACTCAATCTGAAATATTGTGAAAGCCTATGTGTTTGTTTTTTTCTTATATTATCGATGGACTTTACTGTTTTGAATGTTTTTATCAGGGAGCATTTATTTTTGTACTGTAGAAACACTAATTGGTTCATCATGGGGACACCAGCTCTACACATTCGTATTTTCTAGGGAGAATGCTGGAGGAACTGTGGCAAACAAACATGATATTTCTGTTTGTATAGATAACATTTTATGCACTTGCCTAACAAAAAAACTTTGCTTTTCTCCAAAACCATTTTTACTGTGATTTTCTCTGTCCATTGCATATGAATTCCCCACCAGTTTTTCCGGATATGACAGGTTGAAAACCATCCCCGGTATTGCTGCAGCCTCTGTGTTTGTGTTTTCTGGATATTATTGATGGACTTTATTGTTTTGAATGTTTTAATCAGGGAACATTTATTTTTGTACCATAGAAACACTAATTGGTTCATCGTGGGGACACCAGCTCTACACATTCGTATTTTCTCGGGAGAATGCTAGTGGAACTGCGGCAAACAAACATGATATTTCTGTTTGTATCGATGACATTTTATGCACTTGCCTAACGAAAAGACTTGGCTTTTCTCCATAACCATTTTTAGGATGATTTTCTCAGTCCATTGCATGCTAATTCCACACCAGTTTACCGGATATGACTGGATGAATCAAGAAATATTCGGTTGTGTTTTGGCTAACTCAATCCCTGATATTGCTACAGACTCTGTGTTTGTGTTTTCCTGATATTATCAATGGACTTTATTGTTTTGAATGTTTTTTATCGGGGAACATTTAATTTTGAGCTCAGATAAACTAATTGGTTCCGCAAGGAGACACCAGCTCCACATGTTCGTATTTTCTAGGGAGAAAGCTAGAGGAACTGCGGCAAACGAACATGATATTTCTTTTAGTTTTGATTACATTTTATGCACTTGCCTAACAAAAAACTTTGCTTTTCTCCAAAACCATTTTTACTCTGATTTTCTCGGACCATTGCATACGAATTCCACAACACTTTGTCTGGATATGACTGGATGAAACCAGAAATATCCGGTTGTGTTTTGGGTAACTCAATCCGAAATATTGTGAAAGCCTCTGTGTTTGTGTTTTCCGGATATTATCGATGGACTTTATTGTTTTGAATGTTTTTATCAGGGAACATTTAATTTTGTAGCATAGAAACACGAATTGGATCATCATGGGGACACCAGCTCTACATATTGGTATTTTCTAGGGAGAAAGCTGGAGGAACTGCGGCAAACAAACTTGATATTTCTGTTTGTATAGATCACAATTTATGCACTGGCCTAACGAAAAGACTTTGGTGTTCTCCAAAACCATTTTTACTGTGATTTTCTTGGTCCATTGCATACGAATTCCACACCAACTTTTCTGAATACGACTGGATGAAACCAGAAATATCCATTTGTGTTTTGGCTAACACAATCCTAAATATTGCTACAGCCTCTGGGTTTATGTTTCTGAATATTGTCCGTGGAATTTATTGTTTTGAATGTTTTTTATCAGGGAAAATTTAATTTTGTACCGTTGAAGAACTAATTGGTTCATCATGGGAACACCAGCTCTACACATTCGTATTTTCTAGGGAGATAGCTAGAGGAACCGCATCAAACAAACATAATATTTCTGTTTGTATCGATGATATTTTATGCACTGGCCTAACAAAAAGACTTTTGTTTTCTCCAAAACCATTTTTACTGTGATTTTCTCTGTCCTTTGCATACGAATTCCACACCACTTTGTCCAGAAGAGACTGGATTAAACCAGAAATATCTGGTTATGTTTTGGCTAACTCAATCCCAGATATTGCTATAGCCTCTGTGTTTGTGTATTCCTCATATTTTCCAGGGACTTTATTGTTTTGAATGTTTTTTATCAGGGAACCTTTAATTTTGTGCTTGGAAACACTAATTGGTTCCACATGGAGACTACAGCTCTATGCATTCGTATTTTCTAGGGAGAAATCCAGAGGAACTGCGACAAAAAAACCATGATATTTCTGTTTGTATCGATGACATTTTATGCACTTGCGTAAGGAAAAGACTTTTCTTTTCTCCAACACAATTTTACTGTGATTTTCTCGGTCCATTGCATATGAATTCCCCACCACTTGGTCCTGATATGACTGGAATAAACCAGAAATATCCGTTTTTTTTTTTTTTTGCTAACTCAATCCGAAATATTGTGAAAGCCTCTGTTTTTGTGTTTTCCGGATATTATGGATGGACTTTATTGTTTTGAATGTTTTATCAGGGAACATTTATTTTTCTACCGTAGAAACACTAATTGGTTGATCATGGGGACACCAGCTCTACACATTTGTATTTTCTAAGGAGAAAGCTGGAGGAACTGCAACAAACAAACATGATATTTCTGTTTATATAGATGACATTTTATGCACTGGCCTAATGAAAAGACTTTGCTTTTCCCCAAAACCGTTTTCACTGTGATTTTCTCGGTCCATTGCATACGAATTCCAAACCATTTTTTCCGGATATGACTGGATGAAACCGGAAATATCCTTTTCTGTTTTGGCTAACTCAATCCAAAATATTGGTACAGCCTCTGTGTTTGTGTTTACTGGATATTATCAATGGAATTTATTGTTTTGAATGTTTTTTATCGGTGAACATTTTATTTTGAGCTTGGATACAGTAATTAGTTCCACATGGAGACACCAGCTCTACACATTCATATATTCTAGGGAGAAAGCTAGAAAAACTGCTGCGAAAAAACATGATATTTCTGTTTGTATAGATGACATTTTATGCACTTGCCTAACGAAAAGACTTTGCTTTTCTACATAACCATTTTTACTGTGATTTTCTCAGTCCATTGCATACGAATTCCACACCACTTTGTCCGGATATGACTGGATGAAACCAGAAATATCCAGTTGTGTTTTGGCTAACTCAATCAGAAATATTGTGAAAGCCCCTCTGTTTGTGTTTTCTGAATATTATCAACGGACTTTATTGTTTTGAATGTTTTTATCAGGGAACATTTATTTTTCTACCGTAGAAACACTAATTGTTTCATCATGGGGACACCAACTCTACACATTCGTATTTTCTAGGGAGAAAGCTAGAGGAACTGCGGCAAACCAATATGATATTTCTGACATTTTATGCACTTGCCTAACGAAAAGACTTTGCTTTTCTCCAAAACCATTTTTACTGTGATTTTCTCAGTCCATTGCATACGAATTCCACACCAGTTTGTCCTGTTATGACTGGTGAAACCAGAAATATCCGGTTGTGTTTTGGCTAACGTAATCTGAAATATTGCTATAGACTTTGGTTTTATGTATCTGCATATTATCCTTGGACTTTATCGTTTTGAATATTTTTATCAGGGAACATTTCATTTTGTACCATTGAAACTCTAATTGCTTCATCATGGGAACACCAGCTCTAGAGATTCATATTTTCTAGGGAGAAAGCTAGAGGAAATGTGGCAAACAAACATGATATTTCTGTTTGTATAGATGACATTTTATGCACTTGTCTAATGAACAGCCTTTGCTTTTCTCCAAAACCATTCTTACTATGATTTTCTCGGTCCATTGCATACGAATTCCACACCCATTTACCGGATATGACTGGATGAAATTGGAAATATCTGGTTTTGTGTTGGCTAACTTAATCCCAGAGATTGCTACAGCCTCGGTGTTTGTTTTTTCCGGATATTATCAACGGACTTTATTATTTTGAATGTTTTTTATCAGGGAACATTTGATTTTTTGCTTGTAAACATTAATTGGTTCCACATGGAGACACCAGCTCTACATATTTGTATTTTCTAGGGAGATAGCTAGAGGAACTGCGACAACAAACATGATATTTCTGTTTGTATTGATGACATTTTATGCACTTGCCTAATGAAAAGACTTTGCTTTTATCACAAACATTTTTTTCTCTGATTTTCTCGGTCCATTGCATACGAATTCCACACTACTTTTTCCGGATATGACTGGATGAAAGCAGAAATATCCGGTTGTGTTTTGGCTAACTCAATCCCAGATATTGCTACAGCTTCTGTGTTTGTGTATTCCTGATATTATCCATGGAGTTGATTGTTTTGAATGTTTTTTATCAGGGAACATTTAATTTTGTGCTTTTTAAAACTAATTGTTTCCACATGGAGACACCAGCTCTACACATTCATATTTTCTAGGGAGAAAGCTAGAGGAACTGCGGCAAACAAACTTGATCTTTCTGTTGTATAGATGACATTTTATGCACTTGCCTAATGAAAAGACTTTGCTTTTCTCCAAAACCATTTGTACTGTGATTTTCTCGGTCCATTGCATATGAATTCCACACCACTTTGTCCGGATATGTCTAAATGAAACCAGACATATACGGTTGTGTATTGGCTAACTGTATCCCAGATATCTACAGCCTCTGTGTTTGTGTATTCCTGATATTATCCATGGACTTTATTGTTTTGAATGTTTTCATCAGGGAACATTTAATATTGTGCTTGGAAACACTAATGGGTTCCCCATGGAGACACCAGCTCTACATATTTGTATTTTCCAGGGAGAAAGCTAGAGGAACTGCGGCAAACAAACTTGATATTTCTGTTTGTATAGATGACATTTTATCTACTTGCCTAATGAAAAGACTTTGCTTATCTCCAAAACCATTTTTACTCTGATTTTCTTGGTCCACTGCATACGAATTCCACCCCATTGTGTCCAGATATGACTGGATGAAACCAGAAATATTAGGTTGTGTTATGTCTAACTCAATCCGAAATATTGTGAAATCCTTTGTGTTTGTGTTTTCTGGATATTATCGATGGACTTTATTGTTTTGAATGTTTTTATCAGGGAACATTTATTTTTCTACCGTAGAAACACTAATTGGTTGATCATGGGGACACCAGCTCTACATATTCGTATTTTCTAGGGAGAAATCTAGAGGAACTGCGACACACAAACATGATAATTCTGTTAATTTCAATGACATTTTATGCACTTTGCTAACAAAAAGACATTGCTTTTCTCCAAAACCATTTTTACTGTGATTTTCTCGGTCCATTGCTTACGACTTCCCCACAAGCTTTCCGGAAATGACTGGATGAAACGAGAAATATCCGGTAGTGTTTTGGCTAACTCAATCCGAAATATTGTGAAAGCCTCTGTGTTTGTGTTTTCTGTATATTATAGATAGGGTTTATTGTTTTGAATGTTTTTATCAGGGAACATTTAATTTCTTACCATTGAAATACTAATTGGTTCATCATGGGAACACCAGCGCTTTGCATTCGTATTTTCTAGGTAGAAAGCTAGAGGAACTGTGAGAAACAAACATGATATTTCTGTTTGTATAGATGACATTTTATGCACTGGCCTAACGAAAAGCCTTTGCTTTTCTCCAAAACCATTTGTACTGTGATTTTCTCGGTCCATTGCATACGAATTCCATACCACTTTGTCCGGATATGACTGGATGAAACCGGAAATATCCGGTATTGTTTTGGATAACTCAATCCCAGAAATTGCTACAGCTTCTGTATTTGTGTTTTCCGGATATTATACATGGACTTTATTTTTTTGAATGTTTTTTTATAGGGGAACATTTAATTTTGAGCTTAGATACAATAATTGGTTCCACATGGAGACACCAGCTCTACATATTCGTATTTTCTAGGGAGAAATCTAGAGGAACTGTGGCAAACAAACATGATATTTCTGTTTGTATAGTTGACATTTTATGCACTTGCCTAAAGAAAAGACTATGCTTTTCTCCAAAACCATTTTTACTGTGATTTTTTCAGTCCAGTGCATACGAATTCCACACTAGTTTAGCGGAATTGACTGCATGAAACCAGAAATATCCTGTTTTGTTTTGCCTAACTCAATCCCAGATATTGCTACAGCCTCTGTGTTTGTGTTTTCCAGATATTATTGATGGACTTTATTGTGTTGAATGTTTTTATCAGGGAACATTTAATTTTGTGCTGGGAAACACTAATTGGTTCCACATGGAGACTCCAGCTCTACACATTTGTATTTTTCAGACAGAAAGCTAGAGGAATTGTGACAAACAAACATGATATTTCTTTTTGTATAGATGACATTTTGTGCACTTGCCTAATGAAAAGACTTTGCTTTTCTCCAGAACCATTTTTACTGTGATTTTCTCGGTCCATTGCTTAAGAATTCCATACCAGTTTGTCCGGATATGACTGGATGCAACCAGAAATATCCGGTTGTGTTTTGGCTAACTCAATCCCTGATATTGCTACAGCCACTGTGTTTGTGTTTTCTGGACATTATCGATGGACTTTATTGTTTTGAATGCTTTGATCAGGGAACATTTAATTTTGTACTGTTGGAACACTAATTGATTCCACATGGAGTCACAATCTCTACACATTCGTATTTTCTAGGGAGAAAGCCAGAGGAACAGTGGGAAACAAACATGATATTTCTGTTTGCATAGATGACATTTTATGCACTTGCCTGACGAAAGGACTTTGCTTTTCTCCAAAACCGTATTTACTGTGATTTTCTCGGTCCATTGCATAGGCATTCCGGAGCAGTTTGTCCGGATATGACTGGATGAAACCAGAAATATCCCGTTGTGTTTTGGCTAACTCAATCGAAATATTTTGAAAGACTTTGTGTTTGTGTTTTTAGGATATTATCAACGGACTTTATTGTTTTGAATGTTTTTTATCAGGGAAAATTTAATTTTGTGCTGGGAAACACTAATTGGTTCCACAGGGAGACACCAGCTCTACACACTCGTATTTTCTAGGGAGAAAGCTTGAGGAACTGCGGCAATCAAACATGATATTTTTGTTTGTATAGCTGATATTTAATGCACTTTCCTAATGAAAAGACATTGCTTTTCTCCAAAACCATTTTACACTTATGTTCTCAGTCTATTGCATACGAATTCCACACCACTTCGTTTGCATATGGCTGGATGAAACCAGAAATATCCAGTTGTGTTTTGCCTAACTCAATCCCAGATATTGCTACAGCCTCTGTGTTTGTGTTTTCCAGATATTATTGATGGACTTTATTGTGTTGAATGTTTTTATCAGGGAACATTTAATTTTGTGCTGGGAAACACTAATTGGATCCACATGGAGAAACCAGCTCTACACATTTGTATTTTCCAGGCAGAAAGCTAGAGGAACTGTGGCATACAAACATGATATTTCTGTTTGTATAGATGACATTTTATGCACTTGCCTAAGGAAAAGACTTTGCTTTTCTCCACAACCATTTTGACTATGATTTTCTCAGTCCATTGCATATGAATTCCACCAAACTTTTTCCGGATATGACTGGATGAAATCAGAAATATCCGGTTGTTTTGGCTAACTCAATCCCAGATATTGCTACAGCCACTGTGTTTTTGTTTTCTGGATAATATGGATGGACTTTATTGTTTTCAATGTTTTTTATCAGAGAACATTTAATTTTGTACCATTGGAACACTAATTGGTTCCACATGGAGACACCAGCTCTACACATTCTTATTTTCTAGGGAGAAAGCTAGAGGAACTGCGGCAAACAAACATGATATATCTGTTTTCATAGATGACATTTTATGCACTTGCCTAAAGAAAAGACTTTGCTTTTCCCCGAAACCATTTTTATTGTGATTTTCTCAGTCCATTGCTTTCGAATTCCACACCACTTTGTCCGGATATGCCTGGATGAAACAAGAATTATCCCGTTGTATTTTGGCTAACTCAGTCCGAAATATTGTGAAAGCCTATGTGTTTGTGTTTTCTTATATTGTCGACGTGCTATATTGTTTTGAATATTTTTATCAGGGAACATTTAATTTTCTACCATAGAAACACTAATAGGATCCACATGGAGACACCAGCTCTAGACATTCGAATTTTCTAGGGAGAAAGCTAGAGGAACTGCGGCAAACAAACATGATATTTCTGTTTGTATAGATGAAAATTTATGCACTTCTCTAACGAAAAGACTTTGCTTTTCTCCAAAACCATTTTTACTGTGATTTTCTCGGTCCATTGCATACGAATTCTACACCATTTTGTCTGGATATGCCTGGATGAAAGCAGAAATATCAAGCTGTGCTTCCGCTAACTCAATCTCAGATATTGCTATAGCCTCTTTGTGTTTTCAGGATATTATCGATGGAATTTATTGTTTTGAATGATTTTATCAGGGAACATTTAATTTTGTACCGTAAACACTAATTGGTTCCACAAATAAGACACCAGGTCTACACATTCGTATATTCGAGGGAGAAATCTAGAGGAACTGAGGCAAACAAACATGATATTTCTTTTGTATAGATGACATTTTTTGCACTTGCATAAAGAAAAGACTTTGCTTTTCTCAAAAACCATTTTTACTGTGATTTTCTCGGTCCATTGCATAGGAATTCCAACCCATTTTGTGCGGATATGCCTGGATGATACCAGAAATATCCGGTTGTGTTTTGACTTCCTATATCCCAGATATTGCTACAGCCTCTGTGTTTGTGTTTTCAGGATATTATCTATGGAGTTTATTTTTTTGAATGTTTTTTAGCAGGGAACATTTAATTTTGTACCTTAGAAACACTAATTGGTTCCACATGCAGACACCAGCTCTACACATTCGTATATTCTAGGGAAAAATCTAGAGCAACTGAGGCAAACAAACATGATATTTCTGTTTGTACAGATGACATTTTATGCACTTGCCTAAAGAAAAGATTTTGCTTTTCTCCAAAACCATTTTTACTGTGATTTTCTCGGTCCATTGCATAGGAATTCCACCCCATTTTGTGTGGATATGACTAGATGAAACCACAAATATCCGGTTGTGTTTTGGCTAACTGCATCCCAGATATTGCTACAGCCTCTGTGTTTGTGTTTATTGGATATTATTGACGTGCTTTATAGATTTGAATGTTTTTATCACGGAACATATAATTTTGTACCGTAGATACAGTAATTGGTTCCACATGGAGACACCAGCTCTACACATTCGTATTTTCTAGGGAGAAAGCTAGAGGAACTGAGGAAAACAAACATGATATTTCTGTTTGTATAGATGACATTTTATGCACTTGCCTAACGAAAAGACTTTGCTTTACTCCAAAAACATTTTTACTGTGATTTTCTTGGTCCATTACAACCGAATTCCACCAAACATTTTCAGGATATTACTGGATGATGCCAGAAATATCCGGTTGTGTTGTGGCTTACTATATCCCAGATATTGCGACAGCCTCTGTGTTTGTGATTTCTGGATATTATTGATGGACTTGATGGTTTAGAATGTTTTTTATCAGGGAACATTTAATTTTGTGCTGGGAAACACTAATTGGTTCCACATGGAGACACCAGCTCTACATATTCGTATTTACTAGGGAGAAAGCTAGAGGAACTGCGGCAAACAATCATGATATTTCTTTTGTATTGATGACATTTTATGCACTTGCCTAACGAAAAGACTTTGCTTTTCTCCAAAACCATTTTTACTGAGATTTTGTCCATTGATTGCATACGAATTCCACCCCATTTTGTCCGTATATGACTGGATGAAACCAGAAATATCCGGTTGTGTTTTGGCTAACTCCATCCCAGATACTGCTACAGCATCTGTGTTTGTATTTTCTGGACATTATCGACGGACTTTATGGTTTTGAATGGTTTTTATCAGGGAACATTTAATTTTGAACCGTACATTCACTAATTGGTTCCACATGGAGACACCAGCTCTACACATTCGTATTTTCTAGGGAGAAAGCTAGAGGAACTGCGGCAAACAAACATGATATTTCTGTTTGTATAGATGCCATTTTATGCACTTGCCTAAGGAAAAGACTTTGCTTTTCTCAAAACAATTTTTACTGTGATTTTCTCCATCAATTACATAAGAATTCCACACCACTTTGTCCGGATATGACTGGATGAAAAAAGAAATATCTGGTAGTGTTTTTCCTGACTATATCCTGGATATTGCTACACCCTCAGTGTCTCTATTTTCTGGATATTATCGATGGATTATACTGTTTTGAAAGTTTTTATTGGGGAATATTTAATTTTTTGCTGGGAAACACTAATTGGTTCCACATGGAGACACCAGCTCTACACATTTGTATTTTCTAGGGAGAAAGCTAGAGGAACTGCGGCAAACAAACATGATATTTCTGTTTGTATAGATGACATTTTATGCACTTGCCTAAAGAAAAGACTGCTTTTCTCCAATACCATTTTTACTCTGATTTTCTCGGTACATTACAAAGGATTTCCACACCACTTTGTCCGGATATGACTGGATGAAACCAGAAATATCCGGTTTTGTTTTGGCTAACTCAATCCCAGATATTGCGACAGCCTCTGTGTTTGTGTTTTCTGGATTTTATTGATGTGCATTATTGTTTTGAATGATTTATCAGGGAACATTTAATTTTCTACCATAGAAACAATATTTGGTTCCATAGGGAGACACCAGTCTACACATTCCTATTTTCTAGGGAGAAAGCTAGAGGAACTGCGGCAAACAAACATGATATTTCTGTTTGTATAGATGACATTTTATGCACTTTCCTAACGAAAAGACTTTGCTTTTCTCCAAAATCATTTTTACTGTGATTTTCTCGGTCCATTGCATAGGAAATCCACCCCATTTTGTTTGGATATGACTGGATGAAACCAGAAATATCCGGTTGTGTTTTGGCTAACTGCATCCCAGATATTGCTACAGCCTCTGTGTTTGTGTTTATTGGATATTATTGACATGCTTTATAGATTTGAATGTTTTTATCACGGAACATTTAATTTTGTACCGTAGATACACTAATTGGTTCCACATGGAGACACCAGCTTTACACATTCGTATTTTCTAGGGAGAAAACTAGTGGAACTGTGGCAAACAAACATGGCATTTCTGTTTGTATAGATGACATTTTGGGCACCTACCTACTGAAACGAATTTGCTTTTCTCCAAAACGATTTTCACTGTGATTTTCTCGGTCCATTACATACGAATTCCACCATACATTGTCTGGATATGACTGGATGAAGCCAGAAATATCCGGTTGTGTTGTGGCTTACTATATCCCAGATATTGCTACAGCCTCAATGTCTGAGTTTTCTGGATATTATCAATGGATTTTATTGTTTGAATATTTTTATCAGGGAACATTTAATTTTGTGCTGGGAAACAGTAATTTTTTCCACAAGGAGACTCCAGCTCTACACATTCGTATTTTCTAGCGATTAAGCGAGAGGAACTACGGCAAACAAACATGATATTTCTGTTTGTATAGATGACATTTTATGCACTTGCCTAAAGAAAAGACTTTGCTTTTCTCCAAAACCATTTTTACTGCGATTTTCTCGGTCCATTGCATACGAATTCCACACAAGTTTGTCCCGATATGATTGGATGAAACCGGAAATATCCGATTGTGTTGTCGCTTACTATATCCCAGAGATTGCTACAGCCTCTGTGTTTGTGTTTTCTGGATATTATCGATGGACTTTATTGTTTCGAATTATATTATCAGGGAACATTTATTTTTGTACCGTAGAAACACAAATAGTTTTAACATGGGGACACCAGCTCTACACATTCGTGTTTTCTCGGAAGAAAGCTAGAGGAACTGCAGCAAACAAACATGATATTTCTGTTTGTATAGATGACATTTTATGCACTTGCCTAACAAAAATACTTTGCTTTTCTCCAAAACCATTTTTACTGTGATTTTCTCGGTCCATTGCACACTAATTCCACCCCATTTTGTTTGGATATGACTGGATGAAACCAGAAATATCCGGTTGTGTTTTGGCTAACTGAATCCCAGATATTGGTACAGCCTCTGTGTTTGTGTTTCCTGGATATTTTCGATGGACTTCATTGTTTTGAATGTTTTTATCAGGGAACATTTAATTTTGTACCGTGGAAACACTAATTGGTTCCACATGGAGACACTTGTCTACACATTCGTATTTTCTAGGGAGAAAGCTAGAGGAACTGCGGCAAACAAACATGATATATCTGTTTGTATAGATGACATTTTGGGCACCTACCTACTGAAACGAATTTGCTTTTCTCCAAAACGATTTTTACTGTGATTTTCTCGGTCCATTACATCCGAATTCCACCAAAGTTTGTCTGGATATGATTTGATGAAACCAGAAATATCCGATTGTGTTTTGGCTAACTCAATCCCAGATATTGCTACAGCCTCTTTGTTTGTGATTTCTGGATATTATCAATGGACTTTATGGTTTTGAATGTTTTATTGTCTAGGAACATTTAATTTTCTACCGTAGAAACACTAATAGGATCCACATGGAGACACCAGCTCTACATATTTGTATTTTCTAGGGAGAAATCTAGAGGGACTGCGGCAAACAAACATGATATTTCTGTTTGTATAGATGACATTTTATGCACTTGCCTAAAAAAAGACTTTGCTTTTCTCCAAAACAATTTTTACTGTGATTTTCTCAGTCCATTACATACAAATTCCACACCACTTTGTCCAGATATGACTGTATGAAACCAGAAATATCTGCTTGTGTTTGGCCTTACTATACCCCAGATATTGCTACAGCCTCATTGTCTGTGTTTTCTGGATATTATCGATGGATTTTAATGTTTTGAATGTATTTATCGGGGAATATTTATTGTTGTGCTGGGAAACACTAATTGCTTCCACATGGAGACACCAGCTCTACACATTCATGTTTTCTCGGGAGAAAGGTAGAGGAACTGTGGCAAACAAACATGATATTTCTGTTTGTATAAATGACATTTTATGCACTTGCCTAAAGAAAATACTTTGCTTTTCTCCAAAACCATTTTTACTGTGATTTTCTCGGTCCATTACATACGAATTCCACCCCATTTTGTGCAGATATGACTGGATGAAACCAGAAATATCCGGATCTGTTTTGGCTAACTCAATCCCAGATATAGCTAAAGCTTCTTTCTTTGTGCTTACTGGATATTATCGATGGACTTTATTGTTTTTAAAGTTTTTGTCAGGGAACATTTAATTTTGTACCGTAGAAACACTAATTGGTTCCACATGGAGACACCAGCTCTACACATTCGTATTTTCTAGGGAGAAAGCTAGAAGAACTGTGGCAAACAAACATGATATTTCTGTTTGTATAGATGACATTTTTTGCACTTGCCTAAAGAAAAGACTTTGCTTTTCTCCAAAATCATTTTTACTGTGATTTTCTCGGTCCATTGCATGGAATTCCACTCCATTTTGTGCGGACATGACTGGATGAAACTAGAAATATCCGGTTGTGTTTTTGCTAACTCCATCCCAGATATTGCTACAGCCTCTGTGTTTGTGTTTATTGGATATTATGGACGTGCTTTATAGTTTTGAATGTTATATCAGGGAACATTGAATTTTCTACCATAGAAACACTAATGGGTTCCACATGGAGACACCAGCTCTACACATTCGTATTTTCCAGGGAGAAAGCGAGAGGAACTGCGGCAAAGAAACACGGTATTTCTGTTTGTATAGATGACATTGTATGCACCTACCATCCAAAACGCCTTTGCTTTTCTCCAAAACCATTTTTACTCTGATTTTCTCAGTCCATTACATCCGAATTCCACCAAACTTTGTCTGGATATGACTGGATGAAACCAGAAATATCCGGTTGTGTTGTGTCTTACTATATCCCTGATATTGCTACAGCCTCAGTGTCTGAGTTTTCTGGATATTTTCAATGGACTTTATTGTTTTGAATGTTTTTATCAGGGAACATTTAATTTTGTACCGTATATACATTAATTGGTTCCACATGCAGACACCAGTCTACACATTCGTATTTTCTAGGGAGTAAGCTAGAGGAACTGCGGCAAAGAAACATGATATTTCTTTTTGTATAAATGACATTTTATGCACTTGCTTAACGAAAAGACTTTGCTTTTCTCAAAAACCATTTTTACTGTGATTTTCTTGGTCCATTACCTATGAATTCCACCCCACTTTGTCCGGATATTGATGGATGAAACCAGAAATATCCGGTTGTGTTTTGGCTAACTCAATCCCAGATATTGCTACAGCCTCTGTGTTTGTGTTTTCTGGATATTTTCGTTGGATTGTATTGTTTTGAATGTTTTTATCAGGGAACATTTAATTTTGTACCGTAGATACACAAATAGGTTCAACATGGGGACACCAGCTCTACATATTCCTGTATTCCAGGGAGAAATCTTTAGGAACTGCGGCAAAAAAACATGAAATGTCTGTTTGTATAGATGACATTTTATGCACTTGCCTAAGGAAAAGACTTTGCTTTTCTCCAATAACATTTTTACTGTGAGTTTCTCGGTCTATTGCATACGAATTCCACCCCACTTAACCGGATATGACTGGATGAAACCGGAAATATCCCGTTGTGTTTGGCTAACTCCAAGCCAGTTATTGGTACAGCCTCTGTGTTTGTGTTTTCTGCATATTATCAATGGACTTGATGGTTTTCAATGTTTTTATCAGGGAACATTTAATTTTGTGCTGGGAAACACTAATTGGTTCCACATGGGGACACCAGCTCTACACATTCGTATATTCTAAGGAGAAAGCTAGAGGAACTGTGGCAAACAAACATGATATTTCTTTTGTATAGATGACATTTTATGCACTTGCCTAACGAAAAGACTTTGCTTTTTTCCAAAACCATTTTTACTGTGATTTTCTCGGTCCATTACTTATGAATTCCACACCACTTTCTCAGGATATGGATGGATGAAACCAGAAATATGCGGTTGTGTTTGGCTAACTCAATCCCAGATGTTGCTACAGCCTCTGTGTTTGTGTTTTGTGGATATTTTCCATGGACTTTATTATTTTGAATGTTTTTATCATGGAACATTTAATTTTGTACCATAGAAACACAAATAGGTTCAACATGGGGACACCAGCTCTACCCATTCCTGTATTCCAGGGAGAAATCTAGAGGAACTGCGGCAAACAAACATGATATTTCTGTTTGTATAGATGACATTTTATGCACTTGCCTAAAGAAAAGACTTTGCTTTTCTCCAAAACCATTTTTACTGGGATTTTCTCAGTCCATTACTTATGAATTCCACACCACTTTGTCCGGATATGACTGGATGAAACTGAAAATATCCGGTTGTGTTGTGGCTTACTATATCAAAGATATTGCTACAGCCTCAGTGTCTGAGTTTTCTGGATATTTTCAATGGACTTTATTGTTTTGAACATTTTTATCAGGGAACATTTAATTTTGTGCTGGGAAACACTAATTGGTTCCACATGTAGACACCAGCTCTACACATTCGCATTTTCTAGGGAGAAAGCGAGAGGAACTGCGGCAAACAAACACGGTATTTCTGTTTGTATAGATGACATTTTATGCACCTGCCTAAAGAAAATACTTTGCTATTCTCCAATACCATTTTTAGTGCGATTTTCTCTGTCCATTACCTACGAATTCCACACCACTTTGTCTGGATATGACTGGATAAAACCAGAAATATCTGGTTGTGTTTTTGCTTACTATATCCCGGGTATTGCTACAAACTCAGTGTCGGTGTTTTCTGGATATTATCGATGGATTTTACTGTTTTGAATGTTTTTATCGGGGAATATTTAATTTTGTGCTGGGAAACACTAATTGGTTCCACATGGAGACACCAGCTATACACATTCCTATTTAATAGGGAGAAAGCTGGAGGAACTGCGGCAAACAAACATGATATTTCTGTGTGTATAAATGACATTTTATGCACCTACCTACTGAAACGACTTTGCTTTTCTCCAAAACGATTTTTACTGTGATTTTCTTGGTCCATTACAAACGATTTCCACACCACTTTGTCCGGATATGCCTGGATAAAACCAAAAATATCCGGTTGTGTTTTGCCTCACTCAATCCCAGATATTGCTACAGCCTCTGTGTTTGTGTTTTCTGGATTTTGTCGCTGTGCTTTATTGTTTGGAATGTTTTCATCAGGGAATATTTAATTTTGTACCGTAGAAACACTAATTGGTTCCATAGGGAGATACCAGTCTACACATTCGTATTTTCCAGGGAGAAAGCTAGAGGAACTGCGGCAAACAAACATGATATTTCCGTTTGTATACATGATATTTTTTGCACTTACCTACCGAAACGGCTTAGCTTTTCTCCGAAAACATTTTTACTGTGATTTTCTCAGTGCATTACATCCGAATTCCACCAAACTTTTTCTCGATATGACTGGATGAAACCAGAAATATCCGGTTTTATTTTGGCTAATTCTATCCCAGATATTGCTACAGCCTCTGTGTTTGTGATTTCTGGATATTATTAATGGACTTGATGGTTTTGAATATTTTTTATCAGGGAACATTTAATTTTGTGCTGGTAAACACTAATTGGTTCCACTTGGAGTCACCAGCTCTACATATTTGTATTTTCTAAGGAGAAAGCTAGAGCAACTGCGGCAAACAAACATGATTTTTCTGTGTGTATAGATGACATTTTATGCACTGGCCGAAGGAAAAATCTTTGCTTTTCACCAAAACCATTTCTACTGTGATTTTCTCAGTCCATTACATACGAATTCCACCGAATATTTTCTAGATATGACTGGATGAAACCAGAAATATCCGGTTGTGTTTTGGCTAATTCCATCCCAGATATTGCTACAGGCTCTGTGTTTGTGATTTCTGGATATTATCAATGGACTTGATGGTTTTGAATGTTTTTTATCAGGGAACATTTAATTTTGTGCTGGGAAACACTAATTGGTTCCACATGGAGACACCAGTCTACACATTCGTATTTTCTAGGGAGAAAGCTAGAGGAACTACGGCAAACAAACATGATATTTCTGTTTGTACAGATGACATTTTATGCACTTGCCTAACGAAAATGCTTTGCTTTTCTCCAAAACCATTTTTACTGTGATTTTCTGGGTCCATTACTTATGAATTCCACACCACTTTCTCAGGATATGGATGGATGAAACCTGAAATATCCGGTTTTGTTTTGGCTAACTCAATCCCAGATGTTGCTACAGCATCTGTGTTTGTTTTTTCTGGATATTTTCCATGGACTTTATTGTTTTGAATGTTTTTTTCATAGAACATTTAATTTTGTACCGTAGAAACAAAAATAGGTTCAACATGGGGACACCAGCTCTACACATTCCTGTATTTCAGGGAGAAATCTAGAGGAACTGCAGCAAACAAACATGATATTTCTGTTTGTATAGATGACATTTTATGCACTTGCCTGAAGAAAAGACTTTGCTTTTCTCCAAAACCATTTTTACTGGGTTTTTCTCAGTCCATTCCATACGAATTCCACACCACTTTTTCCGGATATGACTGGATGAAACCGGAAATATCTGGTTGTGTAGTGGCTTACTATATCCCAGATATTGCTACAGCCTCAGTGTCTGAGTTTTCTGGTAATTTTCAATGGACTTTATTGTTTTGAACATTTTTATCAGGGAACATTTAATTTTTTGCTGGGAAACACTAATTGGTTCCACATGCAGACACCAGCTCTACACATTGGTATTTTCTAGGGAGAAAGCGAGAGGAACTGCGGCAAACAAACACGATATTTCTGTTTGTATACATGACATTTTATGCACTTGCCTAAAGAAAAGACTTAGCTTTTCTCCACAAACATTTTTACTGTGATTTTCTCGGTCAATTACATACAAATTCCACACCACTTTGTCCGGATATGACTGAGTGAAACCAGAAATATCCGGTTTTGCTGTGGCTTACTATATCCTAGAGATTGCTACAGCCTCAGTATCTGAGTTTTCTGGATATTATCAATGGACTTTATTGTTTTGAATATTTTTATCAGGGAACATTTAATTTTGTGCTGGGAAACACTAATTGGTTCCACATGGAGACACCAGCTCTACACATTCGTATTTTCTAGGGAGAAAGTGAGAGGAACTGCGGCAAACAAACATGATATTTCTGTTTGTATAGATGACATTTTATGCACTTGCCTAAAGAAAAGATTTTGCTTTTCTCCAAAACAATTTTTACTGCGATTTTCTCGGTCCATTACATACGAATTCCACAACACTTTGTCCGGATATGACTGGATGAAACCAGAAGTATCCGGTTGTGTTTTGGCTAACTCAATCCCAGATATTGCTACAGCCTCTGTGTATGTGTTTTCTGGATATTATCAATGGACTTTATGGTTTTGAATGTTTTTTATCAGGGAACAGTTAATTTTGTACCGTAGATACAATAATTGGTTCCATATGGAGACACCAGCTCTACACATTCATATTTTCTAGCGAGAAAGCTAGAGGAACTGCCGCAAACAAACACGATATTGTGTCGGAGGCCACCCGACAAACCACATGGAGACACACAGCACTCAGTCAATTCATCACCACGTTTATTGCCTCATTGCGTTCCAAGCCATAGTAGGGGGCCCGGCGATGAGGGAGTGGAGGCAGTCTCCCTAAGGAAACCCTTCATTCTCCAGCAGCAAGCACCAAGAAACACAAGGATATATACCCCAGGCCCCATACAGATAACATTCATTGTGTGCAAACATGCATAGCACAGGAACAGAGCAAGTTTACAAAGTAGCAATGATCAGGGTACAAGCTCTGCAGATAGTGCAAAGAACATCATAAACCTTCATCAGAAGTCACATCCTGCCTGCAGGAATATGGGACGAAAAGTCTTGGAAACAGGATTAGATAAGGGACAGCCTCAGCCTGCTGCATCTCATTTCGGGCCAGGGCCACTGGCCCCGACATCTCCCCCTTCTTGTTTGTACAAGAGTGGCCTGGTGTTTATGGTAACCGGTGTCTACACTGTCCAGAGGGCCGCGGGGGAGGATCCATCCCCCACAAGTCCCTCGCGTTAAATGCTGAATGGCGTGGACTCATGCCTGTCTTAGGTGCCCCACAGCGCTTACTCTGCTTACCCGTCATCAAGGATATAGGAAGCATGTCCTGCCCTCTGTCTTAGGTTGCTAGAGAAGCCTGCGAGTGCTTACCCGTCGTTGACTACCGGTCCACCCTAAGAACAGTGTAGGAGCAAGCGGTCAATGAGGCAGTTAGGAAGAGAGAGACAGGCTTTCACGGCATATCACATACTGCAGCCCCCTGTTTTAGAGTGTCCTAGAGGGTATGTACTGTCCTTTTGATAGCCTCTCTGTTTGCACACATTGGAACGGTGGGAACGTTTGGTTGTATTACTTCACATCAGTCTACAGGCAGGCAGAAGACAGAGGTTGTGGGGGCTGGCTCCCCACAGCTCCCCCTTTTTTTACTTTAGGACCAGTGCCTGTCTTAGGCGCCCCTGAGCGGAGTGGCAGCTTACCCGTCTTTGCCAGAGGGTCGACTTGCATGAGCAGTCTCAGCCCTCCGCTGTCTTAGGTTGCATGCCATCCCTCAAGGCACTTACCTGTCTCTGGCTACTGGTCCAAGAAACCAAGAAACACCTGCTGTATTGCAGAGGAGGGGGGTTTTGTAGCGATGACTTCGAATGGGGACCAAATATCTGTGTCCAGTTGTGTTAAGAACCCAATCTCTTGCCGTAGTTCACGCAGCAAACGAGTGAAATTACTATCCCAGGTATGGTTTAAGGTGGCACCTAAAGAGCGAGACAAATTACAAGACGAGTATAGTTATGCCAGGTAAACGGAGTAGCGCAAAGCACGACAGATTGAACCAAGCAGGGGGTTCCCCACATCCCCGTCTAAGATTCAGTTCTTCCTGGAGAACGTTGACCCATTGGTTTAGTAATAAGATTCCTGAATGGATATGCTGATCCACTGCCACTCGGAGCGTTCTTGTTTGATCATTCTTCTGGAGCATGGGAATAGGTGACCTTTTTTCCTTTTAGGAATTTCACAAGCCAAGACTGACCTTGACTTGTCTATGACTTGTTTATGGGCTGCCTACATCTCCCCCTTTTTTATTTAACTGAGAATGGCCTCTGTCTTAGGTTGCCCTCAGTCATCTCTGTCCTTACCCGTCATTGGTAACTCTGGCAGCTTGGCCTAGAGCCCTGTCTTAGGTTGGTACAGGATGCTGAGCGTCTTACCCGTCTCTGAGTACCATTCCAGCCCAACATTAGGTGAGAGATGAAACATACAGCCAAATATTAATTATTTGTGATTACAAATAATGATGAATGTCAGTTCATACAGACTGTAGCGAAGTCAGCATAAAATGCAGAACACACAGAAAACATCCCATACCAAGTAGGAAAAGCAGTAGTGGTCCAGTCAACATTAATAACCAATGAATCCATTGAAACCCTCCAAATGTTAGGGGGTTAGTAATAAACATGTTTTGTATTTTACTCTTAAGTTTTTCAATAACAGACTCTATATATGGCACATTGTTAGTAATGTTAAAACAACATTTTCCTGTTACAGATTTACAACTTATATGATCTTTTAACATCAAGTAATTGTTAGCTGCATGGTTTAAAAGTACTCCTGAGTGAACTTGATCCAATGTTTCGGCTATATTGGACAGTCCAGCAGCAGTAAGATTAATTGTTTTGGTCACTGAATATGCAAGCCTTCGCAGTCCATGGTTATTTCCAAAGGCCAGTCCAGGAACACTTACTACTGGTACAGCCATGGCCAGGGCAATGTCCTCTCCTATTAGGATGACATTGCCATTACAGTCTTTAGGTGAAGCATGTTGCCGATGCGCTCTATCCGCCACTGTAAATACAGATGTCAGCATCGGGGCCACACAGTCCAGGGAGCAATTGCAGAAGTTATCAGAGGCTAACGATGTGAAGGCATATTTGCTACATAAAAAAACCCACCCCTTAGGAGTCCATGTCCCATACCAGTATTGGATTAGGTGTATATCATTGATTGGCGATAGGATCCCTTTATTGTACCGATTGTAAAACCTTAATAACTTGTGCAGGCTGTGCACTCCGTAACTTGTCATTTTAATTTTTACTCAATCCTGAGCAGAGAGCCCATTCATTTGCCAAAGAGGCGAACTGAGGGTCTTTCCAGCCAGAAACTTTACAGGTTACACATTCGACTTTAGTTTTCCTTTTAAAGAAAGGCATTGTTTTGTATACTTGTAGATTCTGTTGACTATACCAATTTGCGACAGCAAATTGTTTTTTAGCTGTCTGCTGTGCACAGACTTAGTTACTTTTAGTTTAATCTGCAAGAAATACGCTGCAAGCCTTATAGTGCACACTAAAGTTATTTAGAGGAAAGATGGTAAAGGAGTATAGATTAACAGAATGTTGCAATAAACATGGCTCCATTGCTTTAATAATACTATAGCAAGACAGTCCACTGATTCCTGTTGGGAGGGCCTGAGGCTGGCCCTGCTTCCAGTTTTCTAAACTCTGTTTTTTAATGAATTACCTTTTTTATCAGTTTTGGAGTGACATTTATTGGCCCAATGCCTTCCCCTTTAGCACTGGGGGAATATACCAGGAGGAGCCTTATTTTGATTTTTGACTTTTGGACAATTTTTGTACATGTCCCTGCTGTCCACATTTATAGTACCCTCATTTATTAGGTAGTCCTCCTTGATGATTTTTGTAATGATGTACCATGTAGAGCGGCAGGTTCTGAATGTCCTGTTTTTAAGTGAATCCATTTTGCTAATCCCTCATCAAAGGAACTGTCACAGAACACCTCAGTCATAGTAGCCAATTGATTCATGTTTACATTGTACTCACGTTTAGCAGAATTTATAGTGCCGTGGGCATCACTAAGCAATCTTCACAAAGCACCGGAAAAGAATCCATACTGAGAATCAGACATTATTAGTAATCATTACAGGCATGTTTAACATTTAGCTTGACTGTGTGTTCCCCTGGGATGAAGCAGCAGCAGCAGAGGCTTGCTCCAGCTCCCTCTCAAAGCCCCAAGGACAAGGGTGGCTCATTGCCAAGATTTTAGGCAAGCAGTGCATCCCGTCCCAGATCTTGGCCAGAGAGCCAAGACATGAAGCATGCCCACCTGTTTATCAGAAACATTCCTTTATCCTCCTCCCCGGGAACTGGCCAGGCTCCCAAGGAGCAGGAGAAGGTCATTTGGCAACAAAGTTACTTGTCCACCAGAGCTGAACCTAGATACAAGCCTCTTTATTTTAAAAATTTGTCCTTACATTTGGCCCTAGGGCTGCATTGAGAGGTAGACATAATTAACACATTATAAGAATACAATACAAATTTTTCATACAAGTATATATCCAGCAATCAAACACAATAATACTCAATGTGTTTTAAGGGTAAATTGAAACATAACTGAGGGAGAATAGCTTCTTGGGCACCCATGTCAAGGACATAAAAAACAGTACCATTCCAATACAACAACTCAAGCTGCTGCAGACAGCCTGAGAACTGGCTAGACAATCCCATGGCATGGAGATCTGAGGCATTGATACTTGTTAAACAGACATGTTGAGGCGCACACAGTCCAATTAACAAATGCGCTAACATTTTGCATTACTCTGAAATTAGTGATTTAGGTTTCATTAAATATTTGTAACATCTCTTTTTGATAAGACAACAAATTTTTTAGCGGATGGAACACGGTGGGTAACCATTTAGCCATAATGATAGTAGCCTCTTACTATCTGTAATTGTTACATTTTTGTAGGTTTGTGCAATCTTAACTACTTGTGGCATATTTTGATTTACATTTTTTAAAGCCAACCACACATAATCTGCCCAAGCATTCCTATCAATAATAAGGGTAGAGTTAGTACATAATACAAAAATAGAATGGGTAGTCTGGACACTTTGACACTGCTTGCTTTGTTTCTTTAAATGCACATTTTCCATAGTTATGGCTTAGAGGGGCTCCTGAGAAATTTTTTGTCTTTTAAGTCCTACATGTGCCAATTGCTCCCTCCTTTCTCCTGCAACCGGCGTCCCGGGAGCTTTTTAACAAGGCCTTTATATCCTTGTCACATTTAGATGTGACTGTATATTCCCCATGGGCAATAGGAGAGGCTCCCCGGGCAAGCCCTAGTCTGCCACGCCCTACTCGTGCTTATGTGCCTCCCTTTTAATCCCTACGGCCTGCTACCACCGCAGCCTTCCCTCTTACAGAGGCTTACCTGTGGATGAGATGAATCCGAGTCACGGCACCAGCTGTCGGAGGCCACCCAACAAACCACATGGAGACACACAGCACTCAGTCAATTCATCACCACGTTTATTGCCTCATCGCGTTCCAAGCCAAAGTAGGGGGCCTGGCGATGAGGGACTGGAGGCAGTCTCCCTAAGGAAACCCTTCAGTCTCCAGCAGCAAGCACCAAGAAACACAAGGATATACACCCCAGGCCCCATACAGATAACATTCATTGTGTGCAATCATGCATAGCACAGGAACAGAGCAAGTTTACAAAGTAGCAATGATCAGGGTACAAGCTCTGCAGATAGTTCAAAGAACATCATAAACCTTCATCAGAAGTCACATCCTGCCTGCAGGAATATGGGATGAAAAGTCTTGGAAACAGGATTAGATAAGGGACAGCCTCAGCCTGCTGCATCTCATGTTGGGCCAGGGCCACTGGCCCCGACAATATTGCTGTTTGTATAGATGACATTTTATGCACTTGTCTAACGAAAAGACATTGCTTTTCTCTTCCAGGATCCAGAGCAGGAGGAGCAGGTCCTGATTTGCTCCAAGCAGAGGTAGTTCTTGATTCCCTGTGTAGTAGGAGTCAAACCTTGTTAGGTTGTCACATCCAGAAGCCATCACAGAGGGACTGTGGGTGCTGCGGAGTAACCTGCAGAGGCATGTAACCAAAGGTTGAGAGGACTGAGTGGCCATCAAGCTATATAGACACTTCACTTGAGGACTAATGAGGGCTTGATTTCCAGGGAAGACAAAACAGCTGATAAAATCTTAAACAGCATCCAGTTTCTTTCATTCTCTCCACACAATAATCTGAACTGCTCTCACACCATATCCATTAACACATGTGGCATTAGAGCTCTGCTAATGCTTTTTCCTGAACACAGAGTAACAAAATAATAGTAAAAACCTTTCTATCCTGGAAACCAATACTGGGCCTAAAATGAATGATTTTTGTAGTGTAATCCAGGGCAGAACCAGGGGCTAAACACAGTGCTGGTCACCTACAAAGGTCTTTTGTTAGAAGTGACAACCAGTTTAGAACAAAAAGTTAAAAAATATATCCCTTACATAAAACATCCCATCTGTGTTTCAGAGCTTTCTGTAGAAGTCCTAACTCAGTGTGTAAAAATGGGTAAGACCTTGATTAACAAGCCAGCTTGCATAATTTTCTATTAGTTTCATTGAAGACAAAGGATCATCTCTTGTGTACCTAAACTTGTTCAGCCAGTTCTCTATTTTGTTTTTATGTGTTTGTCAGAAGAGAACAAACTGTTAGTGTATCACCAAAGAAACCAATATACTTAGTGTAAATGAAAGCTTAACCCCAAACAATCTTATCAGAGATGCTCATGTTCAAGCACTATTCCTTCTGCATGGTCCTTCCTGCCCCTTTTCAAGAGTCAAAGGAACATGCCCTCCTTTGAAAGTTGTTTTGTATCTGAAGTGATGAGAGTTTTAGGCAGGTAAATATAGGATTATAAGGACCAGTTATCTCATGATCCCTTTTCTCTTTCCTTCCTCCAGCTGAATCTTCCCACTTATGTATATTCTTCTAGGGGAAAAAATGAGCACATACCAGGTGAGTTCACCTTTTAATAACCAGTGTGTTTTACAGTAAATTTCATAAGAGTTTCTATGTCAGTATATTTACATGGACAAGTAGAATAGAAATGGACCAGACACATACATAGAAGATACTCTTATAGAAACACACAGGTGACTAGAAGAGCAAGGGTGGCATGCAAGTAGATGCAGGGTTTTATATCTGCATTACAAATTTTACCAAATCAAACTCCAAATTATTTCTGACATTTTTGATAGTCTTAGCAGAATGGCAGACTGGAAATGATATGGGAAAAAGTTAAAAGGTTTACATTGATGAGAAAGATAAAGCAAACCTCTTCCTCATGAGATATAATCATGAACACAAACGTGTTTGTTGTTCTTCAAGTGGTTGTTTAAATTAACTTGCTGAAATAACAGAATGTAACATCTACTTGTTCTTCATAGAAATAGAAAATGTAATGTTAAATGCAAACTTGCTCAGTACTGTTTTTCAAGAACTGAAACACAGTAATTAAATTAGATTTGTTTCCTTCGAATCAACTGACTGTCCTGAAAATTACTCTCCATAAACATTTTTCTTTTTGACAGGCAGAGTGGACAGTGAGAGAGAGAGAGACAGAGAGAAAGGTCTCCCTTTGCTGTTGGTTCACCCTCCAATGGCCGCCGTGGCTGGCGCACTGCGGCCGGCGCAGCACGCCGATCCGATGGCAGGAGCCAGGTGCTTCTCCTGGTCTCCCATGGGGTGCAGGGCCCAAGGACTTGGGCCATCCTCCACTGCACTCCCTGGCCATAGCAGAGAGCTGGCCTGGAAGAAGGGCAACCTGGACAGAATCCAGCGCCCCGACCGGGACTAGAACCTGGTGTGCCGGCGCCACTAGGCAGAGGATTAGCCTAGTGAGCCGCGGCGCTGGCCATAAACATTTTGAGTACCCATGATACTCAGACTGTTCAGCAGATGATCTATAATTCTGGCTTTTTCAAATGTTCCCACAATTTTCATTCAACTTCAAATATCTCTGATGCCTTGGTGTCTTTTCACACTTGCCTAGAATCTCCAGTGACCCAAACTAGATTACAATCAAATCAAGTGAATGTTGTCTTGTCCTTTCTTTACTTGACTTTACTATAACACTAGCCTGTACTTCTCACTCTGCCCTTCTGGAAAGTTCTCTGAGAATGACACTATCAGCCCTTATCTTCTTTTATCATTTCACTTAAATCATCCTGTTTTCATCCTTGGCCCTTTGTCTTCTTTATTTTGACTGATTTCATCCTCTCACTTTTTTCTACAGCTTTATTGGGTTTCAATTCACCCATTTAAAGTAAAAAGTTCAGTGATATTTTTTAGTATATTCACAAATATGGGCAAAAATCATCAGAGTCAAATCTAGAACATTTTTATTTCCTTAAAAAGAAACTATATACTTTAACTAACATTCCATTGTGTTGTAGCTCCAAGAAGTCAATAAACTCCTTTCTTTAGATTTGCTGAACCATTTCATTAGTTCTTGTAGGACAGTTTTCTTGTGATTAATTCTCTATATTTTTCTTCATCTGAGAAGGTATTAATTTCTCTGTTCTTGCTGAATATAGAGGATTGTGGGCTAATAATCCTTTTCTTTCAGCACTTTGAATATGTCATCCTGCTGCCTTCTACTTTCTATGCTTTTTCATTAGAAACCATTTTTTTATTTTTATTTTATTTTTTTAACTTTTATTTAATGAATAAAAATTTCCAGTGTACAGCTTATGGATTACAATGGCTTCCCCCTCCCATAACTTCCCTCCCACCCGCAACCCTCCCCTCTCCCTCTCCTTTTCCCCTTCCATTCACATCAAGATTCATTTTCAATTCTCTTTATATACAGAAGATCAATTTAGTATAAAGATTTCAACAGTTTGCACCCTCATAGAAACACAAAGTGAAACATACTGTTTGAGTACTAGTTATAGCATTAAATCACAATGTACAGCACATTAAGGACAGAAATCCCACATGAGGAGCAAGTGCACAGTGGCTCTTGTTGTTGACCCAACAAATTGACACTCTAGTTTATGGCGCCAGTAACCACCCTAGGCTGTTGTCATGAGTTGCCAAGGCTATGGAAGCCTTCCAAGTTTGCTGACTCTGATCATATTTAGACAAGGTCATAAAAGACAGGGTGAGGATAGTAACCAATGATCCTAACAGTGGCATTTACCAGGTTTGAACAATTATACAGCATTAAGTGGGGAAGAGGACCATCAGTACACACAGGTTGGGAGTAGAGCCATTGGTGGTAGAGTAGAGGTTATGATTACAAAGGAATGAGGCCCAAGTGTGCTAGACAGGGTCTAGAACAAAGGACAGAGTCATTATTAGAGGAGCTAAGAAAGGTGCTGTCTAAGCTACAATTAAGTTTTCTGATTGAGAGGCAAATAGAACCTGATAGAAGAGGCTTGATAATAATCTGTTGGGCTTTAGGCCTTGAAAGTTAAGAGGCCCAGGCCTATCTATCTATTCACATGGGGTATATCCTAAGAGAGGTGTGAACCTCCTAGGGGAAGGCACTCTGTTGACTTTCATTACTTGGCTGGGCTAGGAGGAGAGCTGGCCAGGTAAAGGCAGGTGGCATCTCTAGCAAGAAATTTACAGTTCTGCCTCCAATGTTGCTGACCCTACTTGACCATACCCTCAGCTGCAGTGGTCACTTTGGAAGTTGGGCTGAGTGAAGGGCTTTTCAGCTTAGAGCCAATAAGATCTGTGGCTCTGACCTGGGCATCCTTCGACTCCAGGGCAGGTCCATTTCCAGTGATCCAACTCTTGGCAGAGCTGCCAGCGCTCTTCACAAGCTGACTTCTGCTGAAGCCCAGGCTTACCACATTGAAAGCACTGCAGTGGACTGGCCTGTTGGATCTCCTTGAAGGCAGATCACTGTACAGAACAGCCATTAATAGGCCTGCCACCCATTGCTTCTGATGCCTAGCTTTCTTTTCCTCCTGGTTTCTGTTAAAGCAGACCAGAGGATGCAAGTCAAGGGAGTGCCCGTGTCCCATCTCTAATCTTTGGTGGCCTGAACTACAAGTCTATAGTCACAGGCATGTTCTGTAGCAGTTTTTCTAAGGCAGACGATGCCCATGAGGAAAATTATATTCTCACTTTAAAATTTTCTTTCCCTTTGGTCTGAAAGGGAGGTTTTTTCTACTTACTGTATACTTCACTGATGGCGAAGTGAATCTAGCTATGAGATTATTAGTTAAGTTCTTATTTTGGCTATGCTATTACAGAAAAATGTTAGCCATCTCTTTTATAAGGTCTAAAGATTAAATTGGGCATCCTACAGATTCCTTCATAATAGAATTAGTTTCCTAGCTTGAAGAGAATAGAGAAATGAAAGAACAAGTTGGGCTTAGAATAGAGAAATGAGGGAGCAAGTCCTAAATCGCTTGCTGAAAATAGCAATATGACATGAATACTTAGCAAACAGTTAGAAACCATTTTTTAAAAATATGATGTCATTTCTCTCTTGCTGCTTTTAAGAGTATCTGTTTGCCTTTGACTTTTTAACACTTTATCATGTGCCTAATTGTAGTTATCTTAACTCCAAGATTATCCCACTAGAGATTTATTGAGCTTTGTGAGTATATAATCATGTTCATCAAATTTAGGAACCTCTTTTTTTTAATCTAAAGATTTTTTAAAAAACTTTTATTTAGTACATATAAATTTCCAAAGTACAGTTTATGGATTACAATGGCTGTCCCCCCTCCCCATTACTTCCCTCCCACTTGTACCCCTTCCATCTCCCGCTCCCTCTCCCATTCCATTTACATCAAGATTCATTTTCAATTATCTTTATATACAGAAGATCGATTTAGTATATATTAAGTAAAGATTTCATCAGTTTGCACCCACACAGAACATAAAGTGTAAAATACTATTTCAGTACTAGTTATAGCATTAATTCACATTGGACAAATAATTAAGGACAGAGATCCCACATGAGGAGTAAGTGCACAGTGACTCCTGTTGTTGACTTAACAATTTGACACTCTTGTTTATGGCGTCTGTAATCTCCCTAGGCTCTAGTCATGAGTTGCTAAAGCTATGGAAGCCTTTAGGGTTCACCGACTTCGATCATATTCAGACAAGGTCACAGTCAAAGTGGAAGTTCTCTCCTCCCTTCAGAGAAAGGTACCTCCTTCTTTCATGGCCCCATTCTTTCTACTGGGATCTCACTCACAGAGATCTTTCATTTATGTCCTCTTTTTTTTTTGGCCAGAGTTTCTTGACTTTCCATGCCTAAAATACTCTCATGGGATCTTCAGCCAGATCCAAATGCCTTAAGGGCTGATTCTGAGGCCAGAGTGCTGTTTAGGACATCTGCCATTCTATGAGTCTGCTGTGTATCCCGCTTCCCATGTTGGATCATTCTCTCCCTTTTTAATTCTATCAGTTAGTATTAGCAGACACTAGTCATGTTTGTGTGATTCCTTTGACTCTTAGACCTATCAGTGTGATCAATTCTTAACCATTATTTGCCCACTGCCAGACCTTTTCTCACTCCTCTCCGATGTGCTCATTATGCTATCCACAGCTCTATTTTTTTTGACCTTTTTTTCCCAATCTGTTTCTCAGGCTGCATAATCTCACTGACTGTTTTATCTAGTTATTCATCCTTTTAGTACTCAAACCTGTTGACAGATTTTTTTGTTGTATGAGATTTTTTTTGTTTCAGTTATTATCCTTTTCAACTCTAAATTTTCTGTTTAGTTCCTTTTTATAATTTCTGTCTGCTAATTGATACCTTTTATTGAATGAAATACTGATCTCATACTGTGCTTTAGCCCTGACATATCATTTCCTCTAAGTCTTTGAGCAATATAAAAGAGCTGAATTAAAGTCCTTGTATAGTTAAGTCTATTGTCTGCTTCTTCAGAAGCAGTGTCTATTGATTACCCTTTCTTTTCCTGCATGTAGGTTATAATTACTTATTTACTTTTAAAATAATTTTTGTTGCAAACTAGATATTTTAAATAAAATCATGTGGCTATAGTCACCATACTGTGCAACAGAATATCAGAACTTATTTATTCTTTTTAATTTTCTTAGATTTATTTTATTTATTTGAAAGACAGCAAGACAGAGAGAAGGAGAGACAGAGAGAAGAGATCTTCCTTCTGCTGGTTCACTCTCCAAATGGCTGCAATGCCCAGGTGGGCTAGATCAAGGCCAGGAGCCAAGAATTCTATCCAGGTCTCCCATGTGGGTGGCAGGGGCCCAAGTGCTTAGGCTATCCTCTTTCCCAGCTGTATTAGCAGGGAGCTGGATTGAAAATGAAGCAACCAGGACTCAAACTGTTACTCTTATATGGGATGCTGGCATCGCAGGTTGCGATGTAACCTGTTGTGCCACAATGCCTGACTTTATTTCCCTTTTCCAACTGTAACAGTATCCTCATTGACCAGAAAGGTTGTTGTTGAATAATTTTTAAAACTAACTCTGTAGAACCTATATTTCTTGTTATTTTTAGTAGCTGAAGTCTCTATAGAAATTTCCTGAAATGCTTGAACCAGTAAGTCTCCTAGTCTATGTTAGGGGGCTTTCTGCAAGTTGGGCATTCCTTCAGCAGTCATCCAGGCAATTTACTACTTTGCTGGCCTTGATTTCCTGCTTACTTCAAACCTTGAGGTCACCCAGAGGTGACAGCTTCAAGCTTTCTCACATCTTTCCTGAGCAAGCTGACAGCTCTGGGCGTTATGTTCAGTGCTGTTCATTTAGGTGGCCATCTACAGTCTCAGGAGTGTATCAGAACTATTCAGAACCTTTATTAATATCTCACTCCTCAGATTTTCCTTTTAGTTTTTTTTTTTTTGGACAGGCAGAGTGGATAGAGAGACAGAGAGAAAGGTCTTCCTTTTCGCCATTGGTTCACCCTCCAATGGCCGCTGCAGCCGGCGCATCGTGCTGATCCGAAGCCAGGAGCCAGGTGCTTTTCCTGGTCTCTCATGTGGGTGCAGGGCCCAAGGACTTGGGCCATCCTCCACTGCCTTCCCGGGCCATAGCAGAGAACTGGCCTGGAAGAGGGGCAACTGGGATAGAATCCAGTGCCCCAACCGGGACTAGAACCCTGTGTGCCGGTGCTGCAAGGCGGAGGATTAGCCTGTTAAGCCACGGCACCGGCCCCTTTTAGTTTTTGATGAGCTGTTTTTTGTTATCCACCACCTCAGGTTGCTGGTTGCTCAGTTAAACAATTACCTTTAAATGTTTTGAACAAATGCCTCTAAGGAATGGGCCTCTTCATACCAAGTGAGCTCTGATTAGTTCAAATAGTCTTATAGGTAAAGTCCTCCAAAGAACCATCATCCACGTCAGATAATGACAGTGTTCTGGGGCTAAAGCTTTGACAGAACCATAACCCAGTTGACTTATTTCACAGTGTGGTTTTTCAAAGCTACCATGCAGTTGGAGAGAGAGGGATGGGTATAGGACAATTTAAAATGCCATTGAGGCACTTTGACCATTTTGAGTAGCTATTTTTCTGGTGTATATATGTTCCATAGATTGTACAGGCCTTTAGTTAGCTTCATGTGTTCTGAAAAAGTTGATTCTATAATTATTGTAAATTTTTCACTGATATGTGGGACAGAGAATTTTCTCAGAGACCTGAGCTTCTGCTTGCAAATTGCTGTGAAGCCTTAGGGTACAGCCCAGTTTGACCCCATGCTGGGTTTTGAGGCCAACCCAAGGGCTGGCTGTCCGCCCTCCTTTATGCTGCTGGTGCTTCTGGTAGTGATTGTTTTCCTGGCCTTTACTACTAGAGCACTTCTTCCTGACACATCTTGCTTCCAGAGAAGGAGATGGAGCCGCAGGGCCAGGTTCAGTGCACAGAGATGGCCCGCAGGCATCTGAAGAAGTATATCTGAATATCTCTTGCTCTTGGTGGGCAGGCATAAGAAACAGATGTACCAGAGGGGCCAAATTATGGTCACCTCACCAGCAACCTACTGGCTGGGAGGGTCTGGGGAAGAGATGCGAAGATGACAAGGTTAAACTACAGAACAGCATTTCATATCAGGTAGCAGACCTACATCATTTAAAGGGGTAACTTGTTGAGCTTAATCAGGAGTTTCTTCCACAAGAAGATCAGCTTCAGCACTACAGACAGAAAAGTACTTTCCTTGTGCAGTGGTTAGCATATGAGACTTTTCAGTGTGGACAGCAGGTCAAGGAATTAAGAGCATGATATGAAGAAAAATTAGCAGACCAATTTTTTCAACAAAATCAAGAGACTCACAAAGTTCAAGCAAATGATGGAGAATAATCAGGTGTGAATGATCATGTAGTAGCTAAAAATATTCCAAAAGTAGCTGAGAATGAAGAACCCCCAAGTTATACTACATATGGGAAAGAACAAATCAAAGAGGTGGTGATGTGGGATGGCTGGAATAGAAGAGAATGACCTAGTGATGATCTTCCCACTGCTTTAAAGAGGACTTCTATTTCAGTTTCTGAACATGGAACTCATCAAACAATTTCCCATCTTCCAAGTAGACAACCTCTGTCCACAAATTTGGCTGAAGATGCACAGGTGAACCACAATGCAAACCTTGGTACTCAAAACAGAACCCTTCTAACATTCTTCAGCATTTAACTAGAGGCCCAAACTTGGAGAGTGAACCCAGAATTCTAACAGCTGTACTAAACAGACTTCCAAGGATAAATTTGGTGTCTTCCATAAATTGAAGCAAAACAATGAAGAATGAGAGCTTCAGGTGGACTTTGCAAACTGTGAAAAGCAGCATTTCAATGATGTCCTTTCAATCCTAAGGAAAAACTTAAAAAAAACATAAAGTACTGTAAAATGAAATTTGTACTCCATCATGTTTACTTTTTCTTAAATAAAGATCAGTTCTATGGGTTGTAAAGATACATTGAGATAGATTTAAGGAATATTTTAATGAATCAATATATCCATGTATATATGTGAACCTTTTCCTATTATATTCTCTAAGTAGACACTTTATTTGTTATGTTACGGTTGAGCCAAAACAGTTAATCTTTGCATTTAAAGCAAACTACTGTGTTTTTCACATTTTATTGAGCCCAATAATTCTTTTCACAAGTAGACAAGCAAGGAAAAATTGTTGTACATTTTATGTTTCACATAGTTTAATCAGAGTGAGAACAGTTACTCAGTTGAAAACTTTTTATGTAGTAATGTATTGTTAGCCCAACAGATGTTCTATATCTATCCCTTATTTCATGATCTTCAAGGAGTTATACCTATAATAATTACATAAAAAAGGGGAAATGGAAAATAAACACTGGACAACATGTGTACAAAATTCCCTCCCTACTCCTGTTATTTTACATGAGTGCTAATGTGTTTTGGCAAATAAGTTTTCAGTTGGGGCCTGCTAAGACATGACACTATTTATGAGTTATATCTTATATCTTACTTGGTTCTTGAACTTGTGGAATGCAGGATTCATATGTATTTTCAGTTTTTATTTTTTCCTCAAGTAACACCAGTACTGCTTCACTATGGCCATCACTAGCTAATTTTTTTATATTTTCATAGTTCAGACTGGTGAAGATATTTGTGATTGAAATGCCAGATCCTGAAAGGGGCTAAATCTACTTTGAAATGAATCTGCAATCAGGATTTCAAAGCTTTTCTGATCATTTTAGTGATCTTTTATGACTAGACTTTTTCAGAAGTACTACATAAAGAATTTTAGCATGTTTTTATAAATGCACAAATAAATGTAAGTACAGTGAGGTCCCCTACTATTTTATTAAAATAGCTTAAAATTTATAACAAAAATGAATCATTGTCATTAATATGTTAGTTAAGAACACATAAAGCTCATATTTGTTAGACTTACAAAATTATTTAAATGTATTTGCCTTTTATTTAACTCTATTTAATAAAATGTATAAGCTAGCTAATCCCTGTTCTCTGATTTAAATCATTTTAAAAATCTTATCCCACCTCCTAAAACAAAAAGTTTTAATCATAAATAGAAATTTAAGATTGTCAACCCTGTTTTTCAGAAGGATGACTGTTAATTGCACACAAACAACATGAAATGCATTTCCCCCTAGTACTAATATTTCAGTCAAAATTCAGACTAACAGTGGCTAAGAGATAGGTCATTCACTTGCTGAGGTGCTCCAATTCTTAAACTTCAGCTTCAAATTAATTAATGACCATGAAAAGATGCAATAATCTACTGTTTTTCCCACATTGTCAAACAATCCATGACTTTATCATAATTAGAATCAGGCCATATTTAAGAAGTATTATGGTTCACAGAATTTTTTAAATGTAATTAAAGGGAAGTGACATACATCTTTTGGGCCTTAGTGTGAGGAGATGAATCTAAAAATACTCCTAGTTGTACTTCTTTCTATTTAATTTTGTAAAATCTGTACAAAAGAAAATCATGAAATTACCTTAGTTGCTTTGTCATAAAAACCATTTGGTTGTATGGTAGCTATTACATAGCAAAATTTCTTCAATTAACAACTAAGAATTTTTTTTTAAGTTTTATTTATTTATTTGAAAGGCAGAGTTACAGAGAGAATGGAAGAGACAGAGAGAGAGAGAGAGGTCTTCCATTTACTGGTTCACTCCCCAAATGGCCACAATGGCCAGAGCAAGGCTGAGCCAGGCTAAAGCTAGGAGCCAGGAGCTTCATCCTGCACTACCATTTGGCTGTCAAGGGCCCAAGTACGTGAGCCCTCTTATGTTGCATTTCACAGACCATTAGCAAGGAGTTAGATTGGAGCTAGAGCTGCTGCCAGGGGGTTGAATTGGTGGCCATGTGGGTGCTGGTGTCACAGGTGGCAGCTTTACTACACTACAACACCAGCACCAGCAGCCTAGATATTTCATAACTGGAGAAATCCCAGACTAATTGATAATATTTTTGACCGTATTAACTATGTGAATCTTTTAAAAATATTTGTTTATTTGAAAAGCAGAGTTAGAGATGGAGGAGGCAGAGAAAGATCTTCCATCTGTTCACTCCCCATTTGGCCACAACCACTGGGGCTGGGCCAGGCCAAAGCCAAGAGCTTCTTCTAGGTCTCCCATATGGGTGTCAGGGGCCTGGATCAGAAGTAGAGCAGCTGGGACACTTACTGGCACCCATATGGGATGCCAGTGTCACAGAGGATTGCTTAATCTCCTATGCGACAACAACTACCCTATGTGAATGAACATTCTACAATCTGTTTTAGACATACTGTTTTTATGTTTTACTTCTGCCTTAAGCTTTCAGGTTTTCTTGATGTATTTTTTGCCCTAATTTAGTGTTAAGTTGATGGAAATCATCTCTTGCTGGGTTCTGATAAATTAAAAATTGAAAAAAGAGGCTATTTATCTCTTTATGAAAGACAGAATCTTCCATCCACTGGTTCATTCCTCAAATGGTTGCAACAGCCAGGAGCCAGGAACTCCATCCTGGTTGCCCACATGGATGGCAGGGACCCAAGTGCTTGAGCCATTGTCTTCTCTCTTCTAGGTGCATTAGCAGGAAGCTGGATCAGAAGCAGAATACCCAGCACTCAAACCTGAACTCTAGTATGGAGTGTAGGCATCCTAAGTAGCGGCTTAACCTGATGGACCACAACATCCACCCCTGAAGTCATCTGGAATCTTTTCCTTTTATCAGTTTCCAAGTCTACTAGTTTTCATAGAATTTTTCTTTAATTTGTGGCTTGTAATTTTTTCTTCCAGCGTCTTTAATATTCATGATTCCTTGAATGGTGTTTTGCTACTTTTCTTTTCTCAATCCCCTTGTGTTCAAGGAAGTTTCTGTCTCTAATAACTTCAATTTCCACCCAGATGGGCAATGATTCTCAAATTCTGCCCTCATCCTAGAGCTTCCTTCTGCATTCTGAAATAATGTTTCCTGGCAATTCTGCCTTATTTTCCAGAGAATCTTAATGTTTCCACATGAACAGTTCTGTCTCACTAAAACTTTTTTTTAAAAAAAATGTAAAATGTCATCCTACTTTAAAACATATTTTATTTACTTAAAAGGCAGGGTGACAAAGAGAAAGGGAGAGACAAAGAGAGAAAGAGATCTTCCGTTCACTGGTTCACTCTCTCAAATGGCCGCTACAGCCAGGGATAGGCCAGGCTGAAGCCAGGAGCCTCAGACTGAGTCTCCCGTGTCGGTGGCAAGAGTCCAACCAAGTATGTGGGCCATCATCTAGTGCTTTTCCAGGCACATTAGTAGGGAGCTGGATTAGAAGCAGAACTAGGCCAGCACCGTGGCTTAACAGGCTAATCCTCCACCTTGCGGTACCAGCACACCAGGTTCTAGTCCCGGTTGGGGCGCCGGATTCTATCCCGGTTGCCCCTCTTCCAGGCCAGCTCTCTGCTATGGCCCGGGAAGGCCTTGGAGGATGGCCCAAGTCCTTGGGCCCTGCACCCGCATGGGAGACCAGGAGAAGCACCTGGCTCCTGGCTTCGGATAAGCGAGATGCGCCGGCCTCAGCAGCCATTGGAGGGTGAACCAACGGTAAAGGAAGACCTTTCTCCCTCCCTCTCTCTCTCTCTCACTGTCTAACTCTGCCTGTCAAAAAAAAAAGAGTACATAGGAAAAGTAGTGATTTTTCAAAGATTTCTAATTCTAAATGTTTGAAATAAATTTGTTGTCACAGGGATTGGTGTCATTTGAGGATGTGAGTGTGGACTTCAGTCAGGAAGAATGGCATAAAATGAACCCTGCTCAGAAGACCCTGTACAGAGATTTCATGCTGGACACCTACAGCCATCTCGTCTCAGTAGGTAAGCAGACCTTATTACGTGTCTCCTTGTAGAATATATATCCTTTCTTTTTCTGTTAACTTTTTTTAAAAAAATATTATTTATTTATTCGAAAGGTAAAATTGGAGAGAGGGAGAGGCAGAGGCAGAGAGCAAGAAGTCTTCCATCTGCTGATTCACTCCTAAAATGGCCACAAAGGCCAGGGCTGGGCCAGTGCAAAGCCAGGAGTCAAGATCTTTGTCCTAGCATCACACATGGGTGCAGGGGCCTAAGCACTTTTCCAGGCACATTAGCACAGAGCTGGATCAGAAGTGGAGCAGCCAGGACTAGTTCTAGTACCCATATGGGATGCCAGCACTTTAAGCGACAGCTTAACCTGCTATGCCACAATGTTGGCCCCAATATACATCCTTTTAAAAAATTATCATGACATATGGGCCCTTATAGAGATGAATATTGTACTGGCTTTGAATTAAGAGGTCTAAGGTTAAGAGACAAAAATGATGGTTTTATCCCATTGAAAACTTTGCCATGTTTTTGAATCTTCAGAATCCCAAAAGCCCATGAATCTCATCTATATATATTCTCAATTATTCTGTTTATAGGATATTGTGTTACCAAACCTGATGTGATATTCAAATTGGAACAAGGTGAAAAGCTGTGGTCCTTGGAGGACAAATTGCTAAACCAGCAGGAACCAGGTGAGTGAACACTGACAGAAAGAGATCTGGGGTTGTTTGACCTTAGAAGAACACTTTTGTTAGTTTATTTTTTTAATTATTGAAATAGTTATTGAAATATAATGCATGTATCATATACTTCCTTATTTAAAGTGCAAAGTTCAGTGACTTGGCATATGCACAAATTTATACAAACATCACCACAGTCAATTTTCATCACTTCCGAAAGAAACCTGTATCTTTCAGTTATCACCCTTCTAACCCCTAGCCTCTCTGGTCCTAAGCAATTACTAATGTCCTTCTGTCTCTACATTTGCCTATTCTGGACATTTCATATAAATGGAATTATATAACATTTGATCATTTATTACTGGTTTCTTTTGCTTAGTTTACAAGATTGATATGTATCAGTACTTCATCCTTTTGTGGCCAGATAATATAACACTGTATGGACATACCACATTTTGTTTGCCTATTCATTAGTGATTTGCCTTTGGGCTGTTGTGAATAAAGCTGATATAAACATTCATTTACATGTTTCTATATGGATATATGTTTTTATTTTTCTTAAGTATATACTTAGGATGAAACTGCTGGGTGATACAGCACCTCTTTGCTTATATCTTTGAGGACCTAATTTTTCTGATTTATACACATCCTCACCATAGTAGGAGATTTTATTCTAACCATTCTTATGGATATGAAGTGGTCCCCTTGTGGTTTTGATTTATATTTCTGTTAGTCTGCTGGAGCTTTCATAATAAAATACCATAAGCTGAGTGGCTTAAACAACAGAAATGTATTTCTTACAGTTGTATAGGCTGAAATTCCAAGATTAAGGTGCCAGTAGGTTGATTTCTGATAAGGCCTCTCTTTTTCTTTTCTTTTTGAAAGATTTTATTTATATATTTGAGAGGCAGAGTTACAGATGGTGAGAGGGAGAGACAGAGAGGAAGGTCCTCCATCCATTGGTTCACTCCCCAAGGGGCTGCAATGGCCAGAGCTGAGCCAATCCAAAGCCAAGAACCAGGATCTTCCTCCAGGTTTCCCATGTAGGTGCAAGGGCCCAAGTGCTTGGGCCATCTCCCACTGCTTTTCCAGGCCATAGCAGGGAGCTGGATCAGAAGAGGAGCAGCTGGGACTAGATCCGGCGCCCATATGGGATGCTGATGCTGCAGGTGGAGGATTAACCTACTGTACCATAGCACCAGCCCCAGGCCTCTTTTTCAATTCTACAGTCACCTTCAGACTGTGCCTTCATATGGCCTTTTCCTTATGCACATGCAGTTGAAGAGAAAGAATATCCTAGTGTTTCTTCCTTTACTTACAAGAACTCCTGTCCTGTAAGATAAAGCCCCACGCTTATGACCTCATTTAAAACCATACTTCCTCATTACACATGAGGGTTAGGGCAATAACATGAAATTGGGGAGGAGACATAGTTCAGTCCATAAGAATCTACTGGATCAGCCAGTGCCATGGCTCACTTGGCTAGTCCTCTGCCTGCGACACCGGCACCCTGGGTTCTAGTCCCGGTTGGGGCGCCAGATTCTGTCCTGGTTGCTCCTCTTCCAGTCCAGCTCTCTGCTATGGCCCAGGAAGGCAGTGGAGGATGGCCCAAGTGCTTGGGCCCTGCACCTGCATGGGAGACCAGGAGGAAGCACCTGGCTCCTGGCTCGGATCAGCGCAGCACATTGGCCGTAATGGCCATTTGGGGAGTGAACCAACGGAAGGAAGACCTTTTTCTCTGTCTCTCTCTCTCTCACTGTCTAACTCTGCCTGTCAAAAAAAAAATCTACCTGATAACTTAGGACAGCAGTGACCTTTTTATATGCATATTAGCCTTTGTCTATGCTATTAAGCAATCTTGGGAATTTTCAAGTTACATTTTTAAATTATTTATTAAAAGAAAGTAAAATTATCAGAATTATTAGGAATAAAGCATACTTACGGAACATTTTTGTTATGGAGAAATATAAATAAAGGGCATAACATAAAGGTTGACATAATTTACATCAAGTCTATCTTCCAGTCAATGCAAATAATTGGATTAGTTGAAAACAATATCTCTAAATAAGTGACTTAGAAAAATTGTAATGAAAGATGTTGAATTAATAAAATAATTTAGGACTCATGTCCTGTTATTAAGATTTTAACTTAGGGAATAAGTGCATTAAATGAAAAGAGTCCCTTTTAGCTCAAGAGCACAGATTAGAGAAAACCTTTAAGTATTTTAATGACTAAACCGAAAAGTATGTCAGTGTTCATAAAATAATGGAAAGAGAATTGGAAATGAAAAAAAAAACTGGTGTTAAATTGGAAATGGCATAGAAAATTAATTAATTAAAAAATTATGTAGGATCTCTGTATTTAATGTGCTGCACACTATTATTTAATGCTATAACTAGTACTCCAACAGTATTTTTTAAATTTTGTGTTGCTATATGGGAGCAAACTGTTGAAATCTTTACCTAATATATACTAAACTGATCTTCTGTATATAAAGAGAATCGAAAATGAATCTTGATGTGAATGGAAGGGGAGAGGGAGCGGGAACGGGGAGGGTTGCCAGTGGGAGGGAAATTATGGGAGGGGGGAAGCCATTGTAACCCATAAGCTGTACTTTGGTAATTTGTATTCATTAAATAAAAGTTTAATAAATAAAAAAATAATGGAATTCTAACGACCTAAAACTCAGTAGAATTAGGAACTCATACTGTCTCCTCAAATAAGGAACTCATAACTCTGTCTCACCTGAACATTAAATAAACACCCCTACAGAAGGTATTAGTGACATTTTTATTAAAGTGGACCATACATTCCATTGTATGCCATCTGCAAAAAACAAACCTTTCAAGTTCCTACAAAATAATCATACAATATTGAAAATATAAATTTTAAAGAGAATCACCACAAATCTTACTTGAACATAGTTTGTAAAATCTAGAAATTAATAATTGAGTAAACAAAAACACATGAAACATTTTCTAAGTTATCTTTTAAACATTGTATAAAAGGAAATCAAAACCAAATTTATATAATACTTAAGAAATTATAAATGTAACTGCAAATTAGAAACCTTCAAATGCAGCCAAATTAGTGAGCATTGATTAAGCAGGAACAGTAACAAAAGTACATTGATGAAAACAGAAGACTTTGAAAGTAGAATCAGAAATTATTACATTGTAAACTGAGAAACAGAATGTTCTTAGAATAAAAAATGAGCTGACATTGTTGTGCAGCAGTAAAAGCCACCACCTGCAACACTGGCATCCCATACAGGTGCTGGTTCATTTCTCAGCTGCTCCTCTTCCAAACCAACTCCCTACTAATAGCTTGGGAAAAGCAGTGGAAGATGGCCCAAGTGTTTGAGCCTCTGCTACCCATCCAGGTGGGAAACCCAGATGAACCTCCTGGCTCTGAGCTTCCACCTGGCCCAGCCGTCACCACTGAAACCATCTGGGGAGTGAGCCAGCAGATGGAACATGTCTCTTTCTCTGTCTCTCCCCCTTTCCTTGTAATTCTGAATTTCAAATCAGTAAATGTGTTCAAAAAAGAATAAAAAACAAAAAATAGATGACAGACAAAAAAAGGAATCATCTACATATCTATCCTTAAACTATAATCTTGATTAACTTATTAATTAGAATTAGGTTTTGGAATTAGGCACTTTTCTTATCTTCTTTATTGATTTTAAAATGACCTTTTTAATCCTCACAAAACAAGTATTGAAGCATTTTAAGGGACTATGTTGAATTTATAAATCAAATTAAGGAGAATTGTCATCTTAGAATTTAGAATTTAGTTTCCCAGTCCATAAACAAAATATACCTCCCACTTATTTAGGATTTCTTTCATTAATGTCTTGTGGTTTTCAGTATACTATACCAAGGCTTTGGTGCTATGATAAATGATACTGTTTCTCTCATTTCAGATTCCAGTTGATTTGTTCACAGGTGTAAGATTGTTTGTAGACCACATATTCTGCCCTTGTTAAAAATTCTTACTAGGGAGTAAGCATTTGACATAGCAGACCATATTAGAGACCTGCTTCTGATTCCAGCCTCCTACTCATGTATACCTGGGAAGCACCAAGTGATGCCTCAAGTAGTTGAGTCTCTGCTTCCTTTATGGCAGACCTGAGTTGAGTTCTAGGCCCTTGGCTTCAGCCTGGGCCAGTCCTCGGAGCACATCAGAGAATTCACACTGGAGAGAAACCCTTTGAGTGTAATGAATGTGGGAGACCTTTTGACCATATTTCTGTACTTAGAGCACATCAAAGAATTCACACAGAGGAGAGACCATACAAATGTAATGAGTGTGGGAGATCTTTTACATATAATTCAGCCTTCAGAGCACATCTGAGAACTCACACAGGTGAGAAGCCTTATGAATGCAATAGCTGTGAGAAAACTTTTGCCCACAATTCAGCCCTAAGAGTACATCAGTGAAAACACACAGGACAGAAGCCCTATGAATGTAATGACTGTGAGAAAACATTTGCACATAATTCAACCCTCAGAGCACATCAGAAAATTCACACTAGAGAGAAACTCTATGAATGTGGTGAATGTGGAAAAACATTTTCCCAGAAGACACACATCAAAGAATTCACACAGGGGAGAAACCCTGTAAATGTAATTAAAGTGTGGGAAAACTTTCTCACAGAAGTCATACCTCACTGGACATGAGAGAATTCATGCAGGGGGAAAAAACCTTATGAATGTAACATATGTGGGAAAACTTGTGTCTGTAAGTCTGCTCTCATAGTGCATCAAAGAATTCACAAAGGGCAGAAACCCTATGAATGTAATGCATGTGGGGAAAGTTTCTCCCAAAGAATATACCTTTGTGCACATCAGAGAATTCATTCAGGGGAGAAACCCTATGAATGTAATGTCTGTGGGAAAACTTGAACAGATAATTTGGCCCTCAGGGGACATCACAGAATTCACACAGGGGAGAAACTGTATGAATGTAATGAATGTGGAAAGACTTTCTCAAAGACATCACATCTCAGCGCATCTGAGAACTCGCAGAGGGGAGAAAACCTACAAATGTAATCAATGTGGCAAAACTTTCTCAGAAAAGTCATATATTAGTGCACATCAAAGAATTCACACAGGGGAGAAACCCTATGAGTGTACTATATTTGGAAAAACATTTGCCCATAATTCAACACTCAGAGTACATCAGCGAATTCACACAGGTGTAAAGTCCTATGAATGTAGCGATTGTGGAAAAACATTCTTCCAGAATTCACACCTTAGTGCACACCAGAGAATTCACACAGGGGAGAAACCTTATGACTGTATGAATGCAGGAAAGCTTTTGCTCAAAATTCAACTCTCAGAATAAACCAGAGAAATCACACAGGAGAGAAAGCTTATGAATGTGACAGATGTGGGAAAGCCTTTGTCCATAAGGCAGCTCTCAGAATACATCGCACCAGGATGCACACCAGAGAGAAAACTAATGTGTAAAGAATTTGGGAAGTCCTGAATTAGTTCAAGTGTTATTAGGTAACAGAGAGTGGGGGAACTCATGTCATGAAGATGGATAAATGGTGCTACATAACAAACATGGTAGAATGCACAGTGAAAGAAGCTTGAGCACAGAACTGGATTCTCCATTTTACATCTTTACAAGTTGGTTTTCTTTTTTCCCATGCAATAAGTTTGTAGTCTGTTGAGCTCTTACAGCTGTAGTCTATTAAATGCATATATTTGATCAATTCTTTGTCCAAGTAGGTTGAAATCTTATGCATATATGTCCAAAAACTAGAAGGGATCAACTTACTGTATGTCAGAGACTTAACATGAGGAGAAAACTTTGTATTAACATCTTGAATAGTCAGAAGCCTTCTTTAAAAATCAGGGAGGTCTAGGGGTAGGCCTTGTCATGCAGTGGGTTAAGCCACTGCGTGGGATCCTGGCACCCCATATAATAGCCTGCTCAAGTCCTGTCTGCTTGCAATCCTGCTCCCTGCTAAATCTCCTGGGAAAGCAGCAGAAGATGGCCCAAGTGTTGGGCTGCTTTCTCCTACACAGGAGACCCAGATGGAGTTCCCAGCTCCTGCCTTTGGCCTTGCCTATCCCTGGCCATTGCAGCCATCTGGGGAGTAATCCAGTGGATGGAAAAAATGTTCAATAAATATATCTTTTAAAGAATCAGGTAGGACTCAGGGAGAACAGAAGACTTTATAAAAGTGAGCTGCATTAAACATCAAGTAATTATAGTAAAATTCTATGTGTTGTATAAATGACTTTTTTTCCACCTGTTTTCAGAAAATAATTTTCTGAGAAGATTTGTCAATCTCAGAATCAAGGATAAAATTACTAAGAACTGATGTACTAAAACAAGTACTTTCATATGATATCAAAAATTCTATATAAAATTACAAGAAAATACTTACAGACAAATTCACTGTAAAAAGTCTTTAAAGTGAAAAAAAATCACTTGAGGGGGCGGAGCCAAGATGGCGGATAGTGAGGACGTGCACCTTAGTTTGAGAAAATAAAGTTTCATAAAAGTGGAATTACTGTAGCCTCAGGAAAAGACTCAAGAAAAAAACTGCAGAGGAAACGCTTCTGGATCTAGTGGATGTGGAACAGAGGACTTACAGGGAGCCCACCGCGTGGAAAACCAACCAAGACGAGCCGAGCGGCGGGAGAGGAGCCAGAGCCACAGAATCTCGCCAGCGCGGGAACCGGAGGGGGGTAAGACAAAGACCTCAGAAACCCGAGACATTGGGGGGGGGGACAGAGGCCTCTCCCTTCACTCACCAAGCAAAACAAAGAGCACCGCAATGTTACATATGTAAAGCGCAGCCAAACTCAGTAACTTTAGCGAAACTCGAGAACACATTGAGGGCTGCATAAACTCTTTGTGTGGTCCCAGGGGTAGATAAAACAAATACTCACAGAGGCCAGATTTCAACTACCCTCAACTCCACTCCCAACTGAGTCAAAAAAAAAAAGAGAGAGAGAGCGAGCCAGCAAGGAGCAAGTGAGTGAGCAATCTGGGAGAGTGTCTCTTTACACAGCCTTAAACCTGAAGAATCAAGCATAGCTCTCTGGCCACACCCATCACAGCCACTAAGGCTCCAACAAAGCAGACAGCTCACTTAGAGGAATAGTATAATGAGAAAAAAAAAACACCACAGCAAAAAAAAAAAAAAAACACACCATAAATTATCTCCAACATGCCAAACAACAAACATAGAAGCTGAGGTAACAAGAGCAAGGAAGACACTATGACGCCCCCAAGTGAACAAGATATGCCAATGCAAGATTACAAAGATAATGAGATAGAAGAAATGCAAGAAGCAGATCTCAAAAAATTGATAAGAACATTAAGAAGTTCTCAAAAACAAATTCTTGAACTACAGAAATCCTTAATGGACAAGATAGAAAATCTCTCGTGTAAATGAAATATTAAGGAGGAATCAAAATGAACTGAAACAACTAGTAGAACATGAAACTGTGATAGTGACAAAAAACCACAATGAAATGAAAAATTCAATAGATCAAATGGCAAACACATTAGAGAGCCTTAAGAACGGAATGGGTGAAGTGGAAGAGAGAATATCGGAATTAGAAGACAGAGCACAGGAAAGGAAACAGTCTAATCAAAGAAAAGAAGAAGAAATCAGAAATCTAAAAAATACTATCAGGAATCTACAGGATACTATTAAAAAATCCAACATTCGGGTTCTAGGAGTTCCTGAAGGCATGAAGAGGGAGAAAGGATTAGAAGGCCTTTTTAATGAGATACTAGCAGAAAATTTCCCAGGTTTGGAGAAGGACAGAGGCATCTTAGTACAGGAAGCACATAGAACCCCCAATAAACGTAACCAAAAAAGATCCTCACCACGACACGTCATAATCAAACTCACCACAGTGAAACATAAAGAAAAGATCCTAAAATGTGCGAGAGAAACTCCAGATTACTCTCAGAGGATCTCCAATTAGACTCACAGCTGACTTCTCATCAGAAACCCTACAAGCCAGGAGAGAATGGCGAGATATAGCCCAGGTACTAAGAGAGAAAAACTGCCAGCCCAGAATAGTATATCCTGCAAAGCTCTAATTTATGAATGAAGGTGAAATAAAGACATTTCACAGCAAACAGAAATTGAAAGAATTTGTCGCCACTCGTCCAGCCCTGCAAAAGATGCTTAAAGATGTGTTACATACAGAAACACAGAAACACGGTCACCAATATGAAAGAAGGTAAAGGTAGGAATCTTCACAGCAAAAGATCACAGGAATCTCAAACCATATATTAGAAAATATCTTTGGCAAATGGCAGGGCAAAGTTACTCCTTCTCAATAGTCACATTGAATGTTAATGGCTTGAACTGTCCAGTTAAAAGACACCGATTGGCTGATTAGGTTAAGGAACAAAACCCATCTTTTTGCTGCTTACAAGAAACTCATCTTTCCAACAATGATCCATACAGACTGAAAGTGAAAGGCTGGAAAAAGATATACCATGCCAACAGAAATGAAAAAAGAGCAGGTGTAGCCATCTTAATATTGGACAACATAAACTTTATCACAAAAACTGTTAGGAGAGACAAAGAGGGGCACTATATAATGATTAAGGGATCAACTCCACAGGAAGATATAATGATTATCAATGAATATGCACCTAATTACAGGGCACCAGTTTATTTCAAAGACTTGTTAAGGAACTTAAAGGGAGACTTAGACCCCAATACAATAGTTCTGGGGGACTTCAATACTCCACTCTCAGAGATAGATCAACAGCACAGAAGATCAACAAGCAGACAATAGATTTAAATGACACTATAGCCCAAATGGATCTAACAGATATCTGCAGAACTTTTCATTCTACACATAAAGAATTTACATTCTTCTCAGCAGTACATGGAACCTTCTCTAGGATTGACCACATACTAGGCCATAAAGCAAGTCTCAGCAAATTCAAAACAATTAGAATCATACCATGCAGCTTCTCAGACCACAAAGGAATGAAATTGGAAATTAGCAACTCGGGAATCCCCAGAGCACGTGCAAACACATGAAGATTGAACAACATGCTCCTGAATGAACAATGGGTCATAGAAGAAATTAAAAGAGAAATCAAAAATTTTCTGGAAGTAAATGAGGATAACAGCACATCATACCGAAACCTATGGGATACAACAAAAGCAGTGTAAGAGGAAAGTTTATAGTAATGGGTGCCTACATCAAGAAATTGGAAAGGCACCAAATAGATGAACTTTCAAGTCATCTCAAGGATCTAGAAAATCTGCAGCAAACCAAACCCAAACCAAGTAGGAGAAGAGAAATTATTAAAATCAAAGAAGAAATCAACAGGATTGAATCCAAAAAAAAAAACCATTACAAAAAATCAGCCAAACGAGGAGCTGGTTTTTTTTTTTTTTAATTAAACAAAATTGACACCCCATTGGCTCAACTAACTAAAAAAAGAAAAGACCCAAATCAATAGGATCAGAGATGAAAATGGAAATATAACTACAGACACCACAGAAATAAAAAGAATCATCAGAAATTACTACAAGGACTTGTATGCCAGCAAACAGGGAAATCTATCAGAAATGGACAGATTCTTGGACACATACAACCTACCTAAATTGAGCCAGGAAGACATAGAAAACCTAAACAGACCCATAACTGACACAGAAATTGAAACAGTAATAAAGGCCCTCCCAACAAAGAAAAGCCCAGGACCAGATGGATTCACTGCTGAGTTCTACCAGACATTTAGAGAAGAACTAACTCCAATTCTTCTCAAACTATTCAGAGCAATCGAAAAAGAGGGAATCCTCCCAAATTCTTTCTATGAAGCCAGCATCACCTTAATTCCTAAGCCGGAAAAAGATGCAGCATTGAAAGAGAATTAGAGACCAATATCCCTGAAGAACATAGATGCAAAAATACTCAATAAAATTCTGGCCAATAGAATGCAACAACACATCAGAAAAATCATCCACCCAGACCAAGTGGGATTTATCCCTGGTATGCAGGGATGGTTCAACGTTCACAAACAATCAACGTGATACACCACATTAACAGACTGCAGAAGAAAAACCATATGATTCTCTCAATAGACACAGAGAAAGCATTTGATAAAATACAATACCCTTTCATGATGAAAACTCTAAGCAAACTGGGTATAGAAGGAACATTCCTCAATACAATCAAAGCAATATATGAAAAGCCCACGGCCAACATCCTATTGAATGGGGAAAAGTTGGAAGCATTTCCACTGAGATCTGGTACCAGACAGGGATGCCCACTCTCACCACTGCTATTCAATATAGTTCTGGAAGACTTAGCCAGAGCTACTAGGCAAGAAAAAGAAATTAAAGGGATACAAATCGGGAAGGAAGAACTCAAACTATCCCTCTTTGCAGATGATATGATTCTTTATTTAGGGGACCCAAAGAACTCTACTAAGAGACTACTGAAACTCATAGAAGAGTTTGGCAAAGTAGCAGGATATAAAATCAATCCACAAAAATCAACAGCCTTTGTATACACAGGCATTTCACGGCTGAGGAAGAACTGCTAAGATCAATCCCATTCACAATAGCTACAAAAACAATCAAATACCTTGGAATAAACTTAACCAAGGACGTTAAAGATCTCTACGATGAGAATTACAAAACCTTAAAGAAAGAAATAGAAGAGGATACCAAAAAATGAAAAAATCTTCCATGCTCATGGAATGGGAGGATCAATATCATCAAAATGTCCATTCTCCCAAAATCAATTTATACATTCAATGCAATACCAATCAAGATACCGAAGACATTCTTCTCAGATCTGGAAAAATTGATGCTGAAATCATATGGGGAGACAGAAGACCTCGAAGAGCCAAAGCAATCTTGTACAACAAAAACAAATCCGGAGGCATCACAATACCAGATTTCAGGGCATACTACAGGGCAGTTGTTATCAAAACAGCATGGTACTGGTACAGAAACAAACGGATAGACCAATGGAACAGAATAGAAACACCAGAAATCAATCCAAACATCTACAGCCAACTTATATTTGATCCAAGATCCAAAACTAATCCCTGGAATAAGGACAGTCTATTCAATAAATGGTGCTGGGAAAATTGGATTTCCACGTGCAGAAGCTTGAAGCAAGACCCATACCTATCACCTTACACAAAAATCCACTCAACATAGATTAAAGACTTAAATCTACGAACCGAAACCATCAAATTATTAGAGAGCATTGGAGAAACCCTGGAAGATATAGGTACTGGCAAAGACTTCTTGGAAAAGAACCTGGAAGCACAGGCAGTCAAAACCAAAATTAACATTTGGGATTGCATCAAATTGAGAAGTTTCTGTACTTCAAAAGAAACAGTCAGGAAAGTGAAGAGGCAACCCAGAGAATGGGAAAAATATTTGCAAACTATACTACAGATAAAGGGTTGATAACCAGAATCTACAAAGAAATCAAGAAAATCCACAACAACAAAACAAACAACCCACTTAAGAGATGGGCCAAGGTCCTCAATAGACATTTTTAGAAAGAGGAAATCCAAATGACCAACAGACACAAGAAAAAATGTCCAGCATCCCTAGCAATCAGAGAAATGCAAATCAAGACCTCAATGAGGTTTCACCTCACCCCAGTTAAAATGGCTCACATTCAGAAATCCACCAACAATAGATGCTGGAGAGGAGGTGGGGAAAAATGGACAGTAACCCACTGTTGGTGGGAATGCAAACTGGTTAAGCCACTATGGAAGTCAGTCTGGAGATTCCTCAGAAACCTGAACATAACCCTACCATCCCACTCCAACCCAGCCATCCCACTCCTTGGAATTTACCCAAAGGAAATTAATTTGGCTAATAAAAAAAACCATCTGCACATTAATGTTTATTGCAGCTCAATTCACAATAGCTGAGACCTGGAATCAACTCAAATGCCCATCATCAGTAGACTGGATAAAGAGATTATGGGACATGTACTCCATAGAATACTATACAGCAGTAGGAAACAATGAAACCCAGTCATTTGCAACAAGATGGAGGAATCTGGAAAACATCATGCTGAGTGAATTAAGCCAATCCCAAAGAGACAAATATCATTTGTTTTCCCTGATCGGCGACAACTGAGCACCAAAGGGGAAACCTGTTGAAGTGAAATGGACACTATAAGAAACAATGACCTGATCAGCTCTTGTCCTGACTCTAGATGTACAATGTAATACTTTATCCTTTTTAGTATTTGTTGTTGTTGTTGTTGTTGTTGTTCTAGTACTAGTGGTTGAACTCTGTAATTAACACACAATTATTCTTAGGTGTTTAAATTTTCACTGAAAAGTGATCCCTGTTAAATATAAGAGTGGAAAAAGAGAGGGAGGAGATGTACAATTTGGGACATGCACAATCAGTCTTGCCCCAAATGATGGAGTTAGAAATGTGCCAGGGGATTCCAATGCAGTCCCCTCAGGGTGGCATGTACTGATACCATCTCACTGGTCCAAGTGATGGGTTTCAGTTCACAATTGATGGCTCTGATAGGTCTGGGAGTCAAAGGGATCACACAGGCAAGACAAGTGTCTGCTAATACTAACTGATAGAATCAAAAAGGGAGAGAAGGATCCAGCATGGGAAGTGGGATACACAGCAGACTCATAGAATGGCAGATGTCCTAAGCAGCACTCTGGCCTCAGAATCAGCCCTTAAGGCATTTGCATCTGGCTGAAGAGCCCATGAGAGTATTGTAGGCATGGAAAGCTAAGATACCATGGAAAAGAAAAAAAAGAAGACCTAAATGAAAGATCTCTGCGAGTGAGATCCCAGTGGAAAGAATGGGGCCATCAAAGAAGGAGGTACCTTTCTCTGAAGGGAGGAGAGAACTTCCATTTTGACTATGACCCTGTCGGAATAAGATCAAAGTCAGAGAATTCTAAAGGCTTCCATAGCCTTGGCAACTCATGACTAGAGCCTAGGGAGATTACTGACGCCATAAACAAGAGTGCCAAATTGTTAAGTCAGCAACAGGAGTCATTGTGTACTTACCTCTCATATGGGAGCTGTCCTTAATGTGTTGTCTAATGTGCAGTGATGCTATAACTAGTACTGAAACAGTATTTTTACACTTTGTGTTTCTCTGTGGGTGTAAACTGATGAAATCTTTACTAATTTTATACAGAATCGATCTTCTGTATATAAAGATAATTGGAAATGAGAAAAACAAACAAACAAACCTGGTGTTAAATTAGAAATGGCATAGAAAATTAATTAATTTAAAAATATTATGTAGGATCTCTGTCTTTAATGTGCTGTACACTGTTATTTAATGCTATAACTAGTACTCCAACAGTATTTTTTTTCACTTTGTGTTGCTATATGGGGCAAACTGTTGAAATCTTTACTTAATATATACTAAACTGATCTTCTGTATATAAAGAGAATTGAAAATGAATCTTGATGTGAATGGAAGGGGAGAGGGAGCGGGAAAGGGGAGGGTTGCGGGTGGGAGGGAGGTTACTTTGGAAATTTATATTCATTAAATAAAAGTTTAATAAATGAAAAGAAAAAAAATAACCTGAGTCTTGATGGACAGTATCCCTGGACAATAAGAAGTTTTGAAGATGACACAGCTGTGCACTTAACTCTAAGTCAGGCTCATACACTCAGAGAAGACCAGGGTGACAGGGACACTGGACACTGCAGCCTTCGTGCCAGGCCTAAATAAATGGGCAGAGCAGCAAAGAAACAGGCCCTTGAAGGGAAAAGACAGAATGTGGCAGCAAGGTGGCAGCCTAGGGGCAGTGTGGGATGCAGGGCTAAGGAAGTGCTAGGTGAGGGCTGAGCGACTTTCCCAGGAAGACCAGGCCTTGGGAAGCCCTGGGCTCCTCCATGTGTTTTGAGCAGGGGAAAACTCATCGCTGAGGAGCCATGTATCTGATCCCAGGCTGTGGATGGGTCTTAGGTTGTTGCTGCCATGGCCAGGGTGGAACGGGCAAGAGAGGCATATCCTGGAGCCTGAGGCAGGGAGGGGCTGTAGGGGCAGGCACATCTTCTGTTCTTCCTTGTTCACCTCCCGGGTCACAGCAGATGGCAGAGTTGGAAAGAACTGATAGGTGGGGCCACCACCTAACACGGAGGGAAGAAGCCATTTCCCAGAGAGTCTTTGCTCTCCCGGGCTTCCTCAAACCCAGACCAGGTCATTAGGGGCTGTATAGCCAGCTGCCTTGTGATCCAGAGCAGGGGTTAATCCGGGCTACTTCTGTCCCCATCATCATGGGGCCATTGTCTCAACCTCACCCATGAGTGCTGCACTGAGGGCCACAAGAGTACATGAAGGGGTGTGGATTCCTGTCCTGCCAGGCTCACACACCTCATGTAACCTGTGTGCCTGCTAGTATGAGTGAGCTGCCCCATGGGCTGGGCTCTCTGCATTCTTCCACTCTCACCACCAAAACAGCCCAGCAATGTATGGTGGGAAAATTGAGGGACACCTGGTGGCATCTCAGTGCAGCAGGCATGCCATGAGGTGACAGTGACAAAGACACGAACTAGTATTTTGTGCTTCAGATGAGGAGTTTCTAGTCCTGGGGGTCTTGGAGCATGTGCATCTGGGGCACACAAGTGTAATGCAACAGAAGAACACGTGAGCATCCTAAAGCAGAAGAGAGCTCACCCTCCCCTGTGTGTGCAGTGAGGAGGCAGCCTGAGCTGGAGCCCATGAGTCTGGGCATAAGCTGCTGGGTCCCTAACTTCTGCTGAGCCAGTGGTGACCACAACAGGCCAAGGTGCTGGAAGGGCTGAGCTGCTGCTAAGAGTGACCCCTGCATCCCTCAGGAGTGGGTGTCCTTGCGATTGGCACTATGGGCAGCTGCAGGCTCCTGACCCACATGTGCTGTCCCTGTACTTTTTGTCAGCAGCAGCCAGTGTTACCAGCATGTGGACCAGGTGCCGGTGCAGAGGATTTCCCAGTGCTTTGTGCCTGAACCTCTTGTCAGTGGCCAGGACAGAGTCCTTGTTCCTGCTCTGGACAGTCTGGGTTCTGACAACTTAGACTCCTACACTGGTGGCAGTCAGCTGTGCTCCACTGCCCATTGGCAAGGATGACTGCCTGTGCCCGACACCTAAAGCACCATTGAGGAGTAGCAGGAACAGAGCAAGAAGGGACAGCTGGGTCAGCAATGCTGGTATGGGGCCTGTCAAAGGACAGGAGGTTGCACCCCCAGGCGTCCCAGTTCAAGTCATTGCAGGGGCGGCAGTGGAGTTGGGGACCTCAGGAAGATGGACAGGCAGGTAGGGGGTTCCCGGTGCCACCTTGTATTCAAATAAAGAGGCCTTCACAGCTGTTCTATAATAAAATTACATCGTAGGAAAAGGAGGAGGGACAGGAAGTACAGGTTTCCTGGGACTTTGGACCTTTCCAGTAAGTGGTAGAAGGCACCTGCACCACTGGTTCATGGCACCCCTCCAAGCCCTGCCATCTCTACCTGGGCCCCAGCCCCACTTCTGGTGCCCTTTAATGAAGCCAGGGCTGACTACCCTGACTGCTCCCACAGCAGAGCACTAATTGTGACTGGTTGGCAGGATTCTGTGATGTCACAGTCACTGAGGACTGCACATCTGGGGTGTGGGGCAACCAGTGGCCAGTAGTGCATCTACTGCCAAACTGACTTGTTGTTGGTAGCATAGGCAAGAGGCATGCTTGGTAGAAGTGAACGGATTTGCAACAGAGGTCAGTGGGACTTATTCTCTGCTTGTGCTGTAATGTGGGGAAGGTTGTTCCCAAGAGGATGGCACTGGTTTCAACCAACTGTTTTCCATGTGTGATGTCACTGAGCTCTCAGTGGTACCCCTGTATGCACAACATGTACAGTCATCTCAGTCCTCACCATCTGCTGGTCACGAGTTGTGAATGTGCCTTTGTGTGAGTCCATGTTGACAACAGGTCAAAGACTAGGTTCTGATTAGCTGTTATCTATGGTAGGGACAATGAGGCTGGATCTAAGAGCTCCAGAGATGTGGGAGCCACGAATGGGGCAGGCAGACCCCTGTGCTTGTGCTCCCTGGAGGAGCATCCTTCTTAAAAGCAGGGGAGGTGAGACAGGGATTATCCCTGCCTCATCTTCCCTAGTCCTTGTGCTCTGTTTGAGTCATCCTCCTAGGACCTGGCCACCAGGTTCTCACCTGTCTGTGGGGTTGTCTCCCCCACCCATGGGGAAGGATCTCGGGGGCAGCACTTCCTGTGGGCTCTCCTGTACTGAGGCACTATCATGTCTGTGTTTGACAGGAAGGATGTGAATGCCCTGAGGATCCAGAGGGCCAGAATTAGCACTGATCATCGTCCAGTATGAGCAGGGTGCTGGGAAAAGGCAGGTCTCTGCCTTGGGTGTTGTGCTTGTGAGAGCAGGACCCATCCCTCCCTGGAAACTAAGAGGAGGGAGGGTGGCTCAGCTCTCCCAGTTACTGAGCACCCTGGGCTTCTCACATGGGTCCCCTGGTGGCTCAGGGATGCATAGAAGCGGCACTGTTTGAACCTGAAGAAGAGGACAATGAGAGCTGTTGCCTCGTCCCAGACAGGCTTGGATTCCTGCAGTGAGTCCTCCACATCCCAGCTCACCCAAGGGCAGAGATTGGTTTTAGAACCCTCACCATGAGGCAGCACACCTGTCCCCAGGTCCTGCCCTGAGCCAAGCAGCTTTCACAAGTAAGGTTAGCATTTGCTAGAACTGAATGACCCAGCGAGTGACTTAGGACAACAGGCAAGGATGGAGTTGGATGTGGGGCTGGCACTGGGCATTCATTCTGAGGCCTGTTTCTGCTAAGTAGAGGAGGCAGTCTGAGAGTCTGGCCCTGCTCCAGGGGATACAACCTGGACAGAGCTGTGTCCACAGGGTCAGAGCACCAGCCTGGCAGGTGAGCCATTGTCCAGCAGGTGTGTGAATCTCAATGGCTGTGGTAAAGGCTTATTGAGGCTGGGCCTGAGGGACAGCCAGGGGTGTGGCCCCTGGGGTTATGATCCCACAGTACAGACTAGGGTAGGGTGGATTGTAGCTATGGGCCCTCCCCCCAGGTCATTGCAGGGTGGAGTGGGACCTGGGGGCAGAGGCCAGGCTTGAAGACTGTTCCCACAGTGGTCTAGAACAGCAGAGATGCCCTGTGGTTGGAAGGTGGGCTTCAGTGACCAGGAAAGAAGAAGCTCCGGACTGTCTCTGGTCATGTCTCAGCAGTATGCCTTAGAACTGGGATTAGGGGGTTCTGGCTCCACATTGTGACAGAACCGGGAGATAAAGAAGGGACCGACTGATGAAGAGATGGCCACGATCTCGGCTGACAGAGGGGTGAGGTGGGGAGCAGGCACATCAGGAGGCTGTGCACAAGGGAAGAGGGTGGGTGAGGGGGAATTCTGGGGCAAGGGTGTTGGTCCCAGATGCCATGAACCAGAGTGCAAGCTCACAGAACTAAGCAGCCCTCAGGCAGGCCAGCCAGGCTCAGTTAATTCCAGGGTGACCTTTTTGGAGAGCTGATGTCAGAAGACAGCTTCCTCACCCCTGGGCAGCCTGTCTCTTCTCAGGAGAGCAACCGCACAGTAGCTGCTACACACCCAGGAAGATGTGCCTATGACAGGCCTGGAGACCCCTACTGACAGGAAAGTCATGTGCCTGGCCCTGGGCTCCCTGTGCTCAATGTCACCAGCCCTTCTAGGTGTCTGCTGGCTTGATGGCCACAGCCTCCTTTCCCTTCTCAATCCCCTGGGCTGAGATGATCTTGTTGGTTTTACCCACTAGGGAGGTAGAAATATCTGATCTTGTCACCTGTCCTCAAGTCTACTGCCCTTGCTTTCCAGTGAGCAAAAGCTGCCTGGGACAGCACCCAGGAGGCAAACGTAAGACCAAATCCTTTCTGTGGGACAGTCATCCTGGAAGCAGAGCTGGGCAGGGGGAACGTGGGTCTCAGCAGTTGTTACATGAAGAGACATAAGATCTGTACATGCAGAATTTACACAGCCCCTGCTGAAATCTTAACACACTCATCTGTCCCTAAACTGAGCCACAGCTCTGGGTTCTCTGCCTGTTGACTACCATAACCAATTAACATGATTGGGATTGCCTGACTGTAGCTCAGGGGCTCTGCCCTGAGGACAAGGTGTGCTTGGGTCAGAGGTCAGGGCACTGCTGTACTCACAGAAGATCTGGGGCTCATGGCTTGTGCCTTTTCCAGTTCCTTCCATTTGAGTGCCCACACATTCCTGAGCTTCATCCAAAGGCCACTCTCAGAGGCCTGCACCTGAAATCACACTATTTTCTTTCCTTTTCCAGTGTAAACGTTATGAGTTCTACAGACTCCAAAAGTAGGTGAAAATGCTGAAAAATTATAGCAAATATTGCAGCAGTGAGAAGGTACCATGGAGATGAAGGCTCCTTGGGACCACTGTGAGCAGAGTTGAGATGACTGGTGCTATTGCCGTGCTAGGCACCTCCTGCATCTCAGATGCCCAGAGGAAACTGTCCAGCCCCTAAGTACACAGGTCATCCACACCCCTTTCCCATACGTGAAGGACATGGTAAAAAATCTGATGTCACTGCTGAAGGCAGTTCTAGATGCAGGGCCTGGTGCCTGGTATGGAGCAGTCAGTGCACCACAGAGCCTGTGCCTCTGAGACTTCAGCCCTCTTGTCACTATAGGTCTCACAGATCCCCTGGCTGCTAAGACAGCATGGAGCTCCTGGCTTCCCACTCCTAATGCCACATCCTGTATAGCCTCCTCAGAGAGGGCATGTCACCACCCACCAGAGGTTCCTCTTTCCTCTACTTTCATCATAGATTCTACAAAGGAATCCCTGCCCAGGCTGGAGGGAAGGTGTGGGTCCTGATTTTGGATGTGCACAACAACAAGGCCCAGAATTTGGGCAAATACATGGTATGGCTCTGACTCACCTTAGGGAGCCCAGTCTGCTCAGGCCTTGTCGGGAGTCTGTGTCTCCCATGGTGGTGGTGGGGGTCTCTCATTAAGATCTTGGAGGCCTTCTCCCCATCCTGCCTACCTCTCCCTGGACACTCCTCAAGGTCTCTTCCATGTCGCCCCAGACCCAGCTGGGCCTGGACATCTGTGCTTCCTGTCTTTCTCCCTATTTGGCTTACCAGGGCAGCTTGGTGCAAGGCGGGCTGGGAGAAATTGCTAGGTTCATGATGGGCAATGGTCTCTTGGCAGGAGATCACAGTAGTGTGTGCTATAGACCCTCCCCATACTCTGTGCTAAGAAGGTCTGCACACACCTGGCCTGCCCTCCCCTAGGTCTGCTCTCACCTGGGCCTGCCCATATCTGGCCCTGCCTTCATGTGGCCCTTGCCATTGCTATTGCCAGGAGTGGCTGGTCCAATTGTCAGACTCAGTTCTCAGCTGCTGCTGGGATTTGTGGGTGCTAAGGCCTGAGTGAGCAGAGGGTTGGCAACTGCAGCTGGCTCTCATATTCACTGGCTACCATCAGGTAGCAGGGCACAACTGGCATGGCCAACTGCGCCCTCCACCAAATCTCAAGTTTGGTGCTGGCCCTGGAGGCTGGACCTGGAGATAGTCATTGCCCAGGATCAGCTCAAAGACAAGGGCAGCTTCTTATGTCTTGATGGGCCCCTCCAGCAGGGGCAGCATTGAGGAGTGTCAGGGCGTGACTTACTCCTGTAGGGCAGGGCCTGGGGTGCCCATGAGGAAGATCTGAGGCCTGATTGGGTCCAGGCTGAGTCTGTGCAGGGAAGTATAGTATGCAGGCAGGGGGTAGTGCACAGGGCACTTACAGAGCCCCTGAATGATGCTGACCACAGGGGGTCCTCAGTGGTCTTCTCCGCCGTGATGCTGGCACATTGTGGGGGGGGGTGGTTTGTAGGCACTAAGGTGAGTGAGGACCCATGAACCTCTCTCCTCTTGAGACCCTGAAGGGAATGAGCTTCCTGCAGAGATCTCTCTCACCAGGAAGAGCTGATGTGGATTTGGGATACATGTGTGGCAGAAGGGGTTTTATAGTTTTAAAGGTGGTTCCTCCCTCTTGGACCTGCCCTGCAGGAGATGAAGGAGCAGGCCAGGCTGTGATCAAACCAGATCCAGAAGACTGACTTGGCCATGACATCGACATTTAGAAATTACCTGATGTTCAAAAAAGATATGGAATCAAGTGATGGTATGAGTTGGAAGGGCCCCAGAGGATGGGGAGGAGCAAGAGTCCTGGGGTACGTGGGGTTCCTGGGAGAGACTTGGTTACAACCCTAAGCGCAGTTCATTTAAGACAGAAAATAATGGATCCATGGGCCTCTTTTTTATTATGTATTCTTTACAAAAGACACTTTGGAGAGAATGAAATGAAAAGAAACACAATGAGAGACAATATTAAAAATGATATCTAATAAAAAGTTATATTTCTAGAATATACAAAGAATCCTCAAACTCAATAACAAGAAAGCAGTGGACAGCCTCCCAGCACCCTAGGGATACAGGCTCAGGAGGGACACTTCGTGAAAGCACACACAATTCATCCAATCGACATATGAACACACGCTTAGTACCTAAGTCACAATCGGTACCAGTACACAGCTATTAGAAGCGATGAAATGTAACCACTGAGGATACCGGGTGCTCTTGGGAATGTGTGGTGAGCACTACTCTGGTTCATTGCTAGGAGCAGCACACAATGGTCCAGGCACTCAGCAGCACAGCAGGGCGGTTTCTCACAGATAAACACAAGCCTTCCACATTAACCCACAACACACATGTACATTTACCTGACCATTAGAAAACAGGTGCACAGAAAACCCTCATGCAAGAATCAGTGTTGTACTCACAATCAGTGCTCACAATCACAAAACACGGGAAGCATCCTGGATGATGTTCAGCAGGAAATTGTTAAGTAATCTCTGTTACATCTAAATCTTAGAATAGAATTCAGGACAAGGCACAGGGCTCTGGGCCAACCTGAATGAATCTCAAGTACATCCTGCTAGGAGAGAAGTGTCCCTCAAAGTCTACACAGGCTGCAATCCACCCATAGGACATCTGCAAGGAGCCAAGCCCAGGGCAGAGAACAAGGCATTGGTGGCCACAGGCTTGTAGGATGTGCAGAATTTGGCCACAGAGGGCCCAGAGGAACTGGTAGGCCAGATGAACTTCTCTCTGCATGACTGAACTGGCTCTTGGAAGGCTAACTCTCCATGGCACTGAGACCCGTGGAACCCTGACACTCCCACAACAGGACACTCCCCTGTGCACCTAAAGGAAATGAAATTTCACGCAACTGCACCCCTGAGATTTGTGCGTGTCATTGTAGACAGCTCTCACCTAAACAGTAGACTAACATGCAGGTTCCTTGAGGACATCATTGCTTATTTGTCAGAGAATTTCATGGACCCTGCATGTTGCTATCAGATCTTTTAGGCAGAGCTGCACTGAGAGCTTCAGCAGGAAAGCAAGAAGCATAACCTTTGTCTTCTCTCTTCCAGGCGATGGACTTTGTTTGAAATTCTAATGGCCTTCTCTGTGTACAACACTGTCAGTATTCCAGGATAATAATCCCAGGTCCTTTCCCAGGCTGAGTACCCAGGATGTCCCTTTTGAGAGAGTTCCCAGCCTGGGTTGAAGGTGCTTCTCCCAACCAAAACTCAGAGTCAGAAGCCCTAATGACTTCCTTGGACTCAACCTCAAGTTCTGGGAAGAGAGTGAAATCTGTGCTAGTCTCCAAACCTAGGAGCTTAGCAGCATTGGGATGCTCCTTGAAGTACAGGCATTCCACAAATGGAAGGATGAGATGTACAATTTGCTGTAGTCATCAAAGTTGAGTCTGGGTCCTGCTGATGCCATTGCACCCATCAGACATGTGGCAGGTGCCAAGGGCTTGAATACCACTCCACATAGTACCACTGCCATGCTGACCCACTCAGACCTTTCCAATGAGGGGAGCAGGTCCAGAACACCATGGGTGACCCCAGCAAGGCCTGTGTACCCCATCCTTCTGACCTGCCACTGTCAACCTTGCCTGGTGTCCTGGGGGATGGCACTCAGAAAGCCCAGGACTGTATACATAACAGACTCATGGCTCCCTGAACAGGCCCTTGGTAGCACTTCCTGAGTTACTTTCTCCTCACATGAGACCACCAGGACATCATCTGTAGAGCACAGGGATCCAGGGGCTGCCATGAGAATGGAACCTGGATTTCCATAGCAGACTTACCCATGCTGACATCTTGGGGGTGCATAAGTGTCCTTGCCTCTGGTCTTCCCCTTGCAATCTCTAAGCTTAGACCCTGTAGGATTCTCTCCAAGAATTTTGTTAACTGGTATGGGCTCCAATTCTTGAAGTCCTGATACCCAAGGCATCAGTGAGGCACAGTGTCTGCATTCTCAGTATTAATGGACCCTTCAGGCTGTGACAAGTCCTGCCAGAGAGCCTGGACATCCCCCGTGTGATCATCCTAGGTAGGCAGACATCACTAAAAGGTATTCTAGGTTCTTGCAGGTGGTGGACTATAGCCATGGCCTGAGCCATGTGGTGGCCCTATTGTTGATGTGGCTGAATGCAGAAGAGGCTTTTTGGGCCCTGGTCCAGCTTATGGAGAATCACAAGCATGCAATGCATGGTAGGTGGGTGGTAGTGGTGGGTCAAGTGCATATAAGTCCACAGGTGGCCACGAAGCCAAGTGACTGGGCTTTGTCCATCATTTGTTCCAGTAGGATAATCTCTCTTTGGGAGGGTTCCCTAGAAGGAATGGCTGGCAGATACCTCCTATACCGAGCCATACTCCTAATATTCCTATCATCCAAAGACCCCACATTCTGTATGTGGAAAACTACAGGCCAATGGGTCCTGTCCTTGTCTGGTTACTGATGTCCCTACTGGCCCTTCTGCCTCATTTCTCTCTACCTAGACTACCACCTACAAAGCCACTCCCAAGGAACTTCCTGAAGGCTACACCCCCCTGTCCAGTCACACCCTCCTTACAACAGAGTGTTGGAATGGCCATGAGGCACCCAGTCTGGCTGTAGTCACCCAGCAGTCACGAGGGGGCAGCCTGGACTGGACTGGACCCCATATATTATCCCACCTGTACCCAGCTTCAAATGTGGCCCCTCTGCCATGACCAGGTATATTCCCACATGCCCTTGTTAGTATCTCCCCTGACCTGAATTCTTGGGAAGACTCTGCACTATGCATTTGGTTCTCTAGCCTCCCTGGAAGAGGCTCTGATGTGAGTAGGGGAGGGAGCTGATATTCCTCAGGTTTATACAAACTGGGTTCACCAAAACCGGAGAGATTACAGAAACATGTAAAATATCGTACACTATGCATTCCCCTCACTAGAGAAACATTTGGTAAGTAAAGCATCTTCTTGCCTCCTCCCAGGGGCTGGATAAACATGGATGCAGAGGTGGGGAACGGGAGGTACACAAATGTGTCCTTATTCCTTCTTGGGTCGTGTGAGGCCATAGCCTCAACAAGGCTTTCCCTGGTTTTATTAGAGCCTACAGCAGCGTGGGCCTTTGGTTTGCTTTTCCACCACTTGGTCTGCCAGAGTTTGCATAGATTTAAGGGAGACACTCTTTCCATGGAAGAGCGGATTGATGGACATGTGTCCCTTCAGGAATCTGCATGGCTGTGAGAGTAGATGCACCTGCTGCTTGGCTTCCTACACCCTGGAGATTTTACTATAGGACTCAGATTAGTGGGAGTTCTAGGCAGGTCCTAGGCCCTGAGCTCCTCTTGAGCTCCTCTGTCTCTTCTATAGAAGAAGGAGGAAGTATGCCTTAGGGACTCCACTGCCCACTGGTTTACTCAGTGCCTTGTGGATGTAGTAAGTGTCCCCAGGGACTCATCGCACAGAGAAGTTCTTGCCCTAGTTCCTGGCTCTCCTGCCCTGGTGTCCTGTGGCCCTCAGGAGGACTGAGATCTCGCAGCCCCAGCAGACACAGAAGGGTCCCTGCTGTGTAGACAAGGCAGGCCCTGCCCAGCAGGGGGTGGCCCAAGCTGAGACTGAGTCCTGGGGCCAGCAAGGATGTGACAGGTCCCATCAGGACATGTCTGGAGGCCTGGCAAAGCCCAGAGCCTTCCAGGAAAAGGCAGGAGATCCATAAGGCCCTGAGTGTCACAGGGTGGTGTCAGGGCAACCTGAGAATTGACTCTTTGCCCAGGTCACAGGGGAGTCTGGCATCTCCAGAGTGGTTTCTAAAGTGCACAATGCAGTTTTAGTGGCCTCCAGGGTCCTGGATGTCCTGAACAGACCTCAGTGCTCCTGCTTTCTGGGTCTGTGGCACCCTGAGTGGACTAGGATGTGGCCATTACACATGGCCCCACTGACCAATGAAATGAGTCCCCCACCCCCACCCCAAGTAGGAGCTCAGGACTTCTTATTGATGCAGCCTCTGGAAAGTCCCCTTGTGCTAGGGGCAGTGACACTGCACACCCACCCCACTGTGGGCTCTGCAGAGGCCTGGGTCAGTGGAATCCTCCAATGCCTGCTCTCCCCCAGATGCTGTTCCCCATGGCAATAAGAATATGGGATATTTACATCCTGGAAGGTGAGCATGTGCTCACTACCATGGCCTGCACGGCCCTCAAGTTTCATAGAAGTAAATCTTCAGGGCCCACAGAGGCCAGGGTAC